>NC_142750.1:9242500-9430000 GCF_051943395.1 Hippocampus bargibanti | reverse complement strand
CCCAGGGCCTTGACTTTGACACCTGTGTCTTAGATGCTCTTCTTTCATCAGAAAATAAGAGTTAATTCCTAAATAATATGGGTCTGAGTTATATGAGCTTGAAATAACGGCGGGTGTTCAAAATACAATGCAATACATACATATTGGTTTATATAGCGCTTTAACAACAGCTGAAGCTGGAACAACGCGCTAACATGGAAGAAAGAGAAATTCTGCCCTCCTTGTGGAAAAGAAAAAAACATTGCCAGAGGCCATGGCCAGTGCTTTATCGGCACCCAAGCATGAAAAAACAAAACCCAAACAAATTTGGGAACGGCGCTTAATGTCATATTTTCAAATAAATTCATGAATGGCAGTGAAGTAGTTAATTTTTGACTAGCTGGTTGCCGTTCGATGCAAAGCGGGCAGTGAAATGAGATTACTGAAAATTCTACCTTGAATATTGTCATATTATTTATCAACTATTGTTTATTTTCGTGGTGTCACTGCCCGGATTGAACACTTGCAATGTCAAATCAACACAAAAGCATAAGAATGTTGTTTTTGTGTGTTCCGTTCATGTAAAAATCTACATGGAACGTGTTTATAGAAATACACATTGAAGGGAAGAGTTAAATGGGAAGCGGCACTTGGGACGATGGTGTCAATCCAGTTTTCGAGACCCGCAAGATTTAGTTGGGGCGAGCTGAACATTAAACATCCTGTCTCCACTCTAAACTTTGGATATCCTGATGCTTTGTGCGCACATAAATCTGCCAGAGTGACGCATGGTCAAACGTTCCTGCAGAGGAGCGCGGCCCTCAAGGCGTACATATCAAGGCGAAGACACTCTTGTCGGGAGAGTAGCAAAAATTGGACAAGAGGGCAGCCACACAAGTGATTTAGTGTCTGAAAGAGCAACACATGCAAGTTTGCTTCAATGAATGTCAGCTGTGAGCAGTGTCGGGTCGTGGATTTTATCGCTAGGCCTTCAGTAGTGCTACGTCTGAATCAGACCAGACTGAAAGAAGTGTGGTGTGATTTACTATAAGTCCAGTAGAGGGTATCATTAGCTAGGAAATAACTGACCGACCTTTCTTAACTCATTCACTGTCATTTCCGAATTTATTCGGGAATTGAAAATATGACGCAGAGCGCTATTCCTGTATTTGTTTGGGTTTTGTTTTTTCATGCTTGGGCGTCGATAAAGTGCTGGCCATGCCCTTTGGCCATGTTTTTTTTCTTTTCCACAAGGGGCAGCATTTCCCTGCTTTACATGTTAGCGCTTAGTTCCAGCTTCAGCTGTTGTTCAAGCACTATACTGTAGAAAGCAATATGTATGTATTGCATTGTATTTTGGACAGCCACCCTCATTTCAAGCTCATATAACTCCAGACCCATATAATTTAGGAAATAAGTCTTTTTTTCTGATGAAAGAAGAGAGTCTAAGGTTTCTTACACTGCACTGGATGTTTATGTAGTCCTAAAACTCAATATTCTGTGGGTCCTGCAATTTGAGTGAAAACCCTGGCACTGGAGTGGACACATTTTTGCACGTCTAGCAGTGAATGAGTTAATACACAACTATGTCTTTGACTAAGCAAATGAAGACTTATCACTGTTATACTACTACTACTACTACTACTACTACTACTAGAATCAGTGAATGAGTTAATACATAACTATGTCTTTGACTAAGCAAATGAAGACTTATCACTGTAATACTACTACTACTACTACTACTACTACTAATACTACTACTAGTATTTAACAGTAACACTATAGTAAATTTGTAGGCTATGCATTTTTGCACATGTCTGGCAGTAAATGAGTTAATGTGTACGTCAGAAATGACATTCTAAGCTTTGGGAGTCCCTCAAGGGTCTGCCCTCTGCACTTTTACTTCTTGGCGGCAAATGGCTAAAGAGGAATATGACCGATATTTGTGAATCGTGCTGCCTGGGAGGTGTGTGTGTTTTTTGGGGGGGAAGGGGAGGGCATTGGTGCACACCTTGGAAAAATCAACTGGTTGGTCAGAGGCTAGTCACCGCATAATAGTTCCAGCTGCACACAGATCATAATGCAGTGGGAGGCCTTATTGACTTTGAGGCCTTTATCAATGTTTCCACATGGCTGGGAAATGTACGCAGCAGTCATCTTTTATGTGTACGTTTACAGCCGCCCGCCAGAAACAAGAGGTCTCTGCGCCCGAGCCAAAATGTGTCATTTCTGGGAGGATTTTTTTCATTTGTGCTCGTGATTCTTTCATCACTTTGCTGCTGTGAAATGTAAATTTCTCCACTGTGAGACTAATAAAGGCATATCCAATCCAATCCAATCCAATCCAATCCGATTCAGAGCGGCTATCACGGAGTGTTCATCAACATCACGCCGCCTTGGAATCAATGCGGACTTCTTTGCGCTTCTATTTCTCAAAATCAATTTCCATTCATGAGAGAAACGCATGAGGCTGCAAAAGATTTGTTGATATGATTTTTTGGGGGGTGGGGAGGGAGGTCGTCTTGGCTGTGCCCATTCATTCCGTCACTTATATTAGCCTTATTGAAGTTGCCGTTTTTATGTGCAGACAATTACAGGGGCAGCAACCACTTTAGTAGCATACAAACTGATAATCGGCCAATTTCGAGTCCCATTCACACCCCTCAAAGTCAGATAAAAAGATTTTTTTTCTTTAATGATTATGTATTGGCATGGAGAGTAATATTTACCACAGTGATTGTTGTGGATTTTAGGATTGCTGCATAAAATGGAACGACAGCCAATCGGATGCGACCTGAAGATGGGCGGAGTTCACAGAATATTTAACTGTGACAATTATAAGCACTGAACTGTGTTCTTCCGCCATGGAATTTTTCTTTTTGATTCTTTAACTCATTCGTTGCCATTCCCAAATATATTGGGGAATTGAAAAGTGTGACATTCCCATTTTTTTTTTTCGGATTTGGTTTTTCTGGCTGGGGGGTTCTGATAAAGTGCTGGTCAACCTCAGGCAATGTTTTTTCACTTCCATGAGGGGGCAATATTAGCCTCATGTCCATGTTTGCGCTTTGTTACAGCTTCAGCTGTTGTTAAAGTGCCATATAAACCAATATGTACTGTATTGTATTTTATACAGCCACTCGTATTTCAAGCTCAGATAACTACAGACCCATATACCACTTCATTTACCATTTCCACTGGTGGAAAGACGCTTTGATCCCCTCCTCTTTCATCTAGAACTGCGTCATGTCATCACAAAGAGGGTACAGCAAGTCCTGAAGAATGAATGACTCTGTGTCTTTGTTTTGTCGTGTTGTCTTTGTGTTGTCACATTATTTGTTATTTAGTTTTTTGTTGTTGTTCTTTTGACTTCAAGACGGCGCCGCGAGAGTGGCTGCTTTTCCAGCAGCTCATGTATTTCTTTTTTTCTACTTTCATTTCTTTCATCACTTTGCTGCTGTGAAATGTAAATTTCTCCACTGTGAGACTAATAAAGGAAAATCCAATCCAATCCAATAATTTAGGAATAAACTATTTTTTTCATGATGATAAAAAAAGATCTTTTTCAGATGATAAATACGTCCCCGAATTTGCCAATGCTAACAGCTCTTTCTTGGCCCAAGGTGGCCATGCCAACAAAAACCGAAACTCCAGGCGACAGAACTCAGCCAGCGTGACAAGTGGATAATTTCATTATCCTTTGTGTACTTTCATAGAGGAATGTCAGAGGCACCAATGAAACATGTCAAACTGTGAATAACAACTGTTAGAACTAGTTATATACACATGCTAAAAACATCCTATGTTATTTCATTTCTACTTATTCTTATCAATTAGTAAGTCCATATATGTATGTAGTTTACTTATTTGTATATGTTAATTAGTATACATATACTCAGCTTGTACTTAGTTAGTATACAAATCTAGCTATCATGTTTCAGTCTAGTAATAAATATTCATGATTGTATGTAGCAGATGATAGGTCCTTTCCAAAGTGACATCACTCCTGTTGGCTACATCTGAGGGAGACGCGCTCTCCCTCTCTCTCTTGCCGCTTGTCTTACCCTTGGCTTTGCTTCTCCCCTCAAGAACATGCTCTATCTACCTCACAGGTGTCAAAGTCAAGGCCCGGGGGCCAAATCTGGCCCGCCACATTAATTTATTCGGCCCGCGAGAGCAAATCAAACTTGTGAAATTACATGATGCTTGCTAAAATCCTAACCAAAATTTCATATTTTGGGATGTAAACCACAATAACAGTCATTAGTCTTGACTTCAGATTTGAAAAGTAGTGATTCATTAATTTGTTGTGCGCTCTATATGTAATATGTGGAGGGGATTAAACATTGTAATGGCTTCCCCAAATTCATAACGGCCCTCGAGAGGAAACCATAACTACAATGTGGTCCGCGGCAAAAAATGACTTTGACACCTCTGATCTACCTGATAAATAAATATTCCTTTTTTGTATATCACCTTGCTTCCTGCTGATTTAATATTTAGACTACACAAATGGAGAACTGAACCAAGAAGTACAACATTAATCCAACAACAACGGTCTAATCAGATTTTTTTTTAATCGGGTTGCAGTGGTATAACTCGAGCAAACTCCTCGCATGTTGAAGTGAAGCGGTTCAATAACACAAGTTCACACTCGGGTTAATTACATCCGCGTGCGTAAATAAATGCAGGTAGTCTGCCTCCTCGCTGTGATTGACTTCCTCTGCGAGCATCGGGGGAAGGAGGGTTTATTACAGGGGTGTCAAACTCATTTCGCATCGCGGGCCACATACGGCCTCGGGAGATGTCAAGTGGGCCGGACCATTAAAATTAGACCATACTCTGCTAAAAATAGCAAAAATATCATGTATTTCCTTTGTTTTGGTGTAAAGAGGCACAAGAACATTCGGAAAATATTGACATTTAATGAACTATCCTTTTACAAAACAAAACCTCATATTTCCTTAGACAAATGTGCAATGTACTTTTATGGTTCACAAATATGCATTGCAACTGATCCCACTGATTGTACAAAAGCACAAAACTTTAATTGGTACTGAAAAATATAGTAATGCACTTTAAGATTAAATGAGACTTTTAAGAAAGGGAATTTTTAAACCACTTACACAGACTCATATAAAATCTAAATGTAATCCCTGCGTACACCTTACAAACTAAGGAGAGTGATTTTAAATGTGTCATGAAGAAAGTGTTCACCTGTCCTGTAAATCTGTAAACTTTATACATGAAACATACATACAATACATACTGAAAATGTATGGAGTTGTATGAACAGTAGAATTTCTTATCAATTTTCTTAGCAAGAGCAGCCAGACGCTGCAGAAACGCAGCATATGATGATGAACTTATCACCACTGCTCACAACCTTCTGTCTGGCTCTGTGGTACAGGTAATTACAGTTATGTGCTGTTATGGTAGTGAATGGGGGGAAAATAACAACAAAAAACAAACAAAAAGATGTGGACATATTTAGCAACTTTTGTTCATTAAATAAAATACAAATCAGAGTGCTTTCACACACGCATCTGAAGCTACATTGTGTGTCTGTGAAACTAACTAAAGCTAAAGCTAAATCGAATTTTACTGGTAAACAGCTAATTTCAATTGCAGATGGTTTTCTTTCTCCCTTAACACAATCCTGATGCTGCGAAGAAATAATATTTTTCGCACATTGTTTTTTGTAAATATATTTTGACCAATAAAATATTCCACAACACGGATTGTATAATGTGTTGTCATTTAACCCTCATATTATGTTGACAAAAAAATCACGTTGATTATGTTGTGGGTCATTTTTACCTGTATGTAAAAATCCACACAAAACAGTTAAGTAACTGTAACAAAATACTTGAAAACAGAGGCAACATATTTTATTTTGTCATATTTTATATATATCCGATTGGGATGTTTTAGAACTGTTTTGAAGAAAGGAAAAAGAAAGGATATTCAGTGCTTCAGTCAACACAAAAACGGAAACGGGTAAAATTAACCCGTAAAATAATATTAAAGCTTGCTCAATGTTTCAGAAAGCGAATTAATCTATTGCTTATTCAAAAATATTATGTTATTATGATGATGATTATTATTATGAAAACCCGATGTAATCGATAAAAAAGAACTAAAGGGTTGATTGGGAAAAATGTGAATTTGAAGTTGCATTTTTACTTGTGTAACTTGTGTAATGTAATAGAAATAGAGGAATCTAAAACCATTAAGAAAACTAAACTAAAACAAGACATTATAAAAACAAACAAACAAACAAATAAATAACTAAATAAATAATGAATGAATGGAAGGTTTAAAAAAGTCAAAATGAAATACAAATGGAAAAATTATATATACAGTAAAGTCTCGTTATATCGATATTCAAGGGAGTCCGAAAAAATATCGATATAACCGGGACTATCGATATATCCGACCCTGTTTGCATGTAATTTTCTCCGTGCGTGCATAGAAATAGTATCGATATAACCGGGACTATCGATATATCCGATATCGATATAACGAGACTTTACTGCATATGATTGAGGGCAGCATCAGCTAAATGGACATTATTTCATTCAGTCCGGCAGCTGACGTTTGAAAAGTCAGCTGACGGTCTGTGTCCATTACAGGAGATGTGCTTAATGAAGGATTTGAATGTGTTTCTTCACTTCCTGTCGGAGTGGGACATAAAAAGCGCACAAACAGGTCGGTGTGCGAGTGACGGACTGACAGGGTGATGGGGTGTGAGCATCTGAGGGCGACGCTGGCGGTGAGTGTGCAGATGCACCTGTGTCACAAGTTAATGGAGGCGCCGGATCGGCAGCCGATTACAGCGCCGCTGTCATAGGAAGACGGCAGGCGAGGCCTGCGGCCCATTCATCACCGGCGCCTCCTTTCGCTATGTGATGAAGGTACACGTCAGAGTGCCTACCCATAGCATTTATAAGCAGCGGTGGCAAAAATACACGTTAAACTTAAGTTGACATACGGGTACAAAAAAAGTAAAAATATTTGGATTGGATTAGCCTTTAATTGTCTCGCAGCGGAGAAATTTACATTTCACAACAGCAACGTTATGGAAGGAAGAGAAAAGGAAAGGATGAAGTACAAAAACAAAATACAGGAGCAGCTGGAAAGGCAGCCAGTCTCGCGGCGCCATCTTGAAGTCAACCACAAAAACAAAATATAATGACAACACAAAGACCTTAAGTACTTTCTGCACCCTCTTATGTATGAAGCAGCTCTAGATGAAAGAGGGGAGGATCAAAGTGTCCTTTTCACCAGTGGATCAGGGATGAACTGGAGAAATGTGCACGTCTGCTACAATCTAAATGTTGAAAGCAAACACGAAGCTGTCGCATCCATTGATGAAAAGAGATCGTCTCACATCTCCTGTCTCAAGTGAATCCGCTTCAATTCCAAGCCGCGACAGTTCCACATACGCATCAGAGTTCTGCGCTGACGCTCCTTCTCATCGCGGGCTCCTCAAGCCATGCATTCATCTAGCCGGAGACAGTCAAATGGCACTGACATTCCTCCCAATCAAAAACGGTGCTGGCATATTGTACTGCTGAAAAGGCGCAACGGCTCAGCACAGTCTGTTCCACACGATGCAAAACAACTCATCTTAGCCTTCAATTTAATTATTTACTTTACCAAAAGTAAAGATTTGTATAAGACTTTTTGGAAAATAGGTAAAAAAATCGGTACGGAAAATGGATGGATGGATGGAGGTAAAAAAAAAAAATACAGTCAATTATGCAGAACTCCCAATTTGTTACCTTTAACCAACAATGGAAAACAATCTATGTATACGCCGTGGTTGTAATCCAATAGCATAGTAAGAAATAATCAACAAACAACAGGGCCTGCAAAACAAAACAACCCAGAAATCACCACAAGCGTGGGCCACGTTTGAGCATCGTGCTGAGACAGCTTTTCTGAAAAAGCAGCCTGTCAGTCTATTTGGTCTGGCTCGAAACGACCTGTCGCGCCTGCCAGAAGGCAACAGGTCAAAGAGGTGATGGCTACCTGGGGTGCGATGTGAGTGTAGCAAATGTTCTGGGTTCTACTGAAGCAGCGGGAGATGGACATGTCCAGCAGAGAAGGCAGAGGGCAGCCAGTGACCTTCTCAACACAAAACAAAGGGCGCCGGTTTAAGTCTTGCCCTGTAAGAGGGTGCCATTTATTTGTTACCATTTAAATTGACAGCTTCAAAATGACTCCCCGCCCCACCCACTCAAAAGAATATGCTGCCCCGGGGGAAATTGCTCTTATCGGCAACGTTCGGCCTTATGAGATCGATATCAACCAATCAATCATCAAACTCGTAACCGTACTGGATTTCACCTCTCTTTTATCATGTCATGTTGTCATCTTCGGAAAAAAAGCAACCAGTGTTTAAAACAAGGGTGTCAAACTCCGGGGGTCGTTATGAATTTGAGGAAGCCATTAGAATGTTTCATCCCCTCCACATATTACATATAGAGTGCACAACAAATTAATGAGTCACTTGTTTTCAAATTTGAAGTAAAACATAATGACTGTTATTGTGGTTTATGTATGACAGTTTGGCATATTGGTTCAGACTAGCTATAGCATGATATCACTGGACATGCTTGATTTGCTTTCGCGGGCTGAATAAAATGATGTGGCGGGCCAGATTTGGCCCCCAGGACTTGACATCGACACGTGCGGTTTAAAACGAAGCACAGAAATTCCAGATACAATGATACCTCAGCTTACGAACTTAATTGGTTCCCAGAAGGTGTGTGTAAAATGAAAAGTTTGTCTACCAAACATTTATTTCCCATAAGAAACCATTAAAAACGAGAATAATTCGTTCCCAGGTACCCATAAAACATACCTTTCTCCTAAATAAGCCTTAAAACTACACAAAATATACCTTATTTTATGGATAATATATGTGGTATTGTATTGTAATTAAATAAATAAGCTGTACTATATAATAAAGTTGTTTTATTTACCTTTCTGATGGTCGATGTAGTTGCCTCTTGATGATATCCGAGTGAAGTTGCCGTGCTTTCTCGGCGATAATACCCTCATTCACACTGCCCTCTGCTAGCTGCTTTTCGTTAATCCAAATCAACACAAGTTTTTCAACCTCTTCTCTTACCTTAGACCAGGGGTCGGCATCCTTTACGACTCAAAGAGCCATTTGGACCCATTTCCCACAGAAAAGAAAACACTGGGAGCCACAAAATCCTTTTGACATTTAAGATGAAGACAACACTGCATCTTTTCATCATCGTTTTTTACCTTTATTTATGCATAAACAAACTATAGTGTGTTGCATTTATGAATCAATGAACTGTTACAGAGAAATTAAATTACATTTCTGCACGCAAGAAAAACATTTTAAACTCTGAAAAAAAGACATTGGGTTGAAGATTACTTTCAAATATAATACTCAATGTCTATTTGAAAAAAAAAAGAATAATTGCAAAACGGCAAATACAACATTTATCACCTGGTTAATGTGATTTATGCTCCTGCACCTCAGCGCACAGCCTCTGCACATCAGGGCTGTATGATCATCCACTTCATAAAGTGATTTTTGCTCTGATCAGCCTTCCGCATCAGTTCCGAAACGGCTCTTTTTCTCTCATCTCCATCCGGATATTTTTGAGCAAAGGCTGTGCGTTTGTTCTGGAAATGTCTTGCGACATTTGACTTTTTGTTGTTTGCTAACTTCTCATTACATATTAAGCATACCGGTAAACACGTCTCGTCAGCAGTGAAGGCGAACAAATCTGCCCATGTATCATTAAACCTCCTGTTATCTTCAGACACTTTTCTTTTCTTAGATTTATCCATAGTTGGCCTACCTAGGGGTCGAAAAATTCAAGAAATCGTACGCAATTTGGCGGTTGTGACCGGATATACGTCCACTGTCGATGGTTGTGACGTATATTATGAGCGACAAAAAAAAATTGAATACGTTTTATTTTGTATTATTTCTAATCACCATAATCTTCAAATTTCAGAATCAGAATCAGAATCAGAATACCTTTATTCGTCCCGCAATGGGGAAATTTGCAGTCCACAGCAGCAATTGAAGAGGGATGGGGTTGGGGTGGGAGTGAAAGGATAGAAAACAAGATATTCTAAGCATAACAAAATAAAAATGTCAACTGTATACTGTGCAAATGTAGATGTGCAAAAACCGTTCTATAAACAAGACTGTACATAGTGCAGAATCAAGAAATGCATTTAGATATATTGCAACAACCCATATTTACAGGTGTCCAGTTTTTTTTTTTGGTTTTTTTTTTTCACATGTGATCATTGGGAATTGTGAAGCCTGACAGCAGTCGGTAGGAACGAGCGGCGGTACCTCTCCTTCTTGCAGCGCGGGTGTAATAGTCTCTGGCTAAAGGAGCTACCCAGAGCTGTCAGGATGGGCAGGAGGGGGTGGGAGGGGCTGTCCGTCATAGCTTTTAGTTTAGCTAGCGTCCGTCTGTTGCCCACCTCCTCTAGAGAGTCCAGCGAGCAGCCCACGACAGAACTGGCCCGCTTGACAAAGCGCTCCAGTCTTTTTCTGTCCCGGGTGGTGATGCTGCCTGACCAGCAGACAATGCCATAGTGGATGGCTGATGCCACCACAGAGAATTTAGAATTACATTTTAAAAACGAACGAACTAAAATAATATACATTAAATTAAATACTCATTATTTATTTTCTAAAGCCACAGGGAGCCGCAGCAGGGGGGTGAAAGAGCCACATGCGGCTCCAGAGCCGCGGGTTCCCGACCCCTGCCTTAGACCGTTGCTTAGACAACACAGAAACACCTTTAGACACACGTAGCAATGGTCGACTTAGCATACTGGTACTGGGACGCTAAGTCACACAAACGCACACCTCGTTCGTGTCTTTCGATGATCTCCTTCTTCTGCTCGACCATAATTTTCTTTTGTGTCCTCTTCGGTTTAACACTAGCCTGTGGTGGGGTCTTTTTCTGTCCCATAATAGCAAAAGTGCTCCACTCGATAACAAACCACAGGGTGACGAAAACTAGTCCGCCAGCCACCATGATCTGCTTCTTCTGCTCGATCATAATTTTCTTTAATGTCTTCTTTGGTTTAAAACTAGCCTGTGGTGGGGTCTTTTTTGGTCTCATAATAGCAAACATACTCCACTCGATAACTAACCATATCGGCACAAACGTGGTGACGAAAACTAGTCCGCCAGCAACCGTGGCACTGTACGACCGTGTGGTTTGGTGTTCATCCGCCGAAAAGGTTCGTAAACTGAGGTATCACTGTATTAGGAAAAACCTACTTAAGGGCAGCGGTTGATGCTGAGCTGTCAGCCCGACACCTCGCTAATGTGGGATGCATATGCCGGGGGATGCATGTGCCAGGTGAATCTCCGACATTAGGCATTTATACACATCCTCGACCTCGGATTCCGGTCAGGGAGATTATACTGTTTATGGCAGACTGCGAGCATATCAAATCGCCAGTCAACTCGACTGCCCGGGGTCATTAATCCCGCCGCAAACAGACACGGCGCCTTTGGGGGAATGAAAAAAAAAATCCCACATCTCATCCCCAGCCATCGTTTAGGAGTCATTTGCTCCGGACTTGGATTAGGACTAATGTTTCCCTGCATTAGTGACACAAGGCTTTTTTTGACTTTAAAGGACAACCGACATCACTTTTTTATTTCCTAACTGACGTCAGAAAAACGTTTTATAGCATCTAAAATACACAAAACATGCAGGCTAATATTTTTAGTCAAATGCAAAACACCAATAAAAATGACTTGAAGTGTCCAAAATCTGCAAAAAAAATTGAGCTGCGAATTGGGCATTTTCAGAAAGTCCCGCCCCCAGTTCGTAACGTCATGCCAAGACATCTAACATTGCTCGAGAATCAAAACAATGGCTTAGAATATGCTTTCTTGTTACACATCCAGTTATGAATATGATTAAAATACTTCTGAAGAGGAACGCATACATGTTTGCAATCGATTAAAGAAGGTTTTCGGGGTCGTTTTGATGGCTCAAGACTGACGTATAGTGTCACAGAAAATGCAGAAGATGGCAGCAGAGCGCCGTGTAAGGAATTAATCAGCCCGTTTCCACAGGCTGATTAATTCCTTACACAGAGCTTTGTCACCCTGTTCCGCCTTTTTTTGGTGCAATACGAAGTTTTCAGACCAAACAAGTACAGCAAAATGCATTGACGTGATGGAAGGACTGCTACAATGTGTCCTTTTTTTTTTCGATCAGGGGCGTTCCTTCAGTGACGTACCGTGAGGACTCGTCACCAACTCAAAAACAAGACTTCCGGAATATTCAGCGCAAGTCTTAAAACGTAAAATATAGCTATATGTGGTGGCAAATTTGTAAAATATGCTCAGTAGAAGTCATTTGAAGCCATTTTACAAATTATGGAGACAACTTGTCCGGAGTTAAGACTAACGCGAAGGGGCCTACTGACTCATTTTCAAAGGATCAGCCATTCAGAGAAGGACTAGGATGTATTGGACACATCGTAAAATATTCTGGGTTGTTCTTGTTCACTTCTTGGGAGAATTTGGCCCAATTATCCAGGTTGCTTTTGATAAAGCACCCTGATTTTTGGAGTTGTGTTGTGAAAACTGACACAATTTTGGGGGTTGTTTGATCTAAAACCAACCCTGTTTTGGGAAAAATAACCAACATTTTAAAAAAGGGGTTGTTTCACATTAAGCAACTAAGAAATTTGGGTCAAATGGACCCTCGTATAGTCTCGAACCATTTCATACCCAAATCAGGTTATTTTTGAACCAACCCTTTGATTGTTTGACTTTTGTAGTGACAGTATGTTCGATGGGTGATACCACTGACTTTTCAAATTCTGCACCTTTAAAATAATAAATAATAATAATAAAGTCCAAGATGGCGCCGGAATAGGCAGCCGTCAGCAAGAGCACTTATAAGCCTTGCTTTTTTTGTTGTTTTTGTGTCTTCTTTTGTCACTTTGAGTTGTTGTGCGTCACGAGGAATGATTGTGGATTGTTTTTCAGCATTTTTGGCCACAGCATGCATTAAGGAGGAGACTCTGCTGAGCGGTTGCGACTTTTCGGAAGCACGAATATGTCAGCATTGTTTTTGATTGGGAGGAATGTCTCTGCCATTTCACTCTCATTGCTGGACAGCTCTGGGGCGGTTGTTCTTTTTTTGCACCTGTAATGGGCAGCATTTTCACAGTGTCAATTGTTCAGCGGAAAGGTCGGTGCTGTTGGACAGTCTGCGGCTGGAAGGATGCATGGCTTCAGGAGCCCGCAATGAGAAGAAAGGAGGGTCAGCGCAGAGCGCCGATGCGGATGTGGAACAGTCGCAGTTTGGAATTGAAGCGGATTTACGTGGGACAGGAGATGTTAGACCTCTCTTTTAGTCAATGAATGCTACAGCTTTGTGTTTTGCATTTTATTTTTCAGCTTTCCTTTTCTCTTACTTTCATCACTGCTGCTGTAAAATGTTAATGTATACCCCGCGAGACTAATAAAGGCTCATCCTATCCAATCCAATTTTGCTCAAAGAGAGGGCCAGTTTCATTCAAAACCCCATTTGTTGGCATTGGGTCAAATCTTTGATCCAATTTGGGTTATTTTTGACCCAGCAGTGTCATAGGTTGAAACAAAGGTTGCTTCTTTTTCCTGTTGGTCTTAAAAAGTGTTTTGTAACCACAGCCAATAAGCTATTTATTGGTCAGAATAATGTGAAGGAATACTGGAATACATCACAAATAGGGAAATGAATAACTGATTAGGCTGCTCAGGCACTGTAACATGAAGAACACAAAGACAGAAAGAAAATCCGGGCCACTCATTTGTGTGTACTGATCCATTTCTTGCGTGTTTAATTTTTAAAAATGTAAATAATGCATTGTTGCTAGTTCCAGAGTGTGACATAATTGCAAGATGGTCTCCACGCCGCACCCATTACACTCGTTTATCCATGTACCAATTGCTTTTAATCTTCTATCAATGCCTGTTTTGCGTAATGTCTTTCCATTAAGCCCGAGATGCACACACATTACATTACACCAGCGTCATTTCAACAGCGTGCGTGTGCGCCGTTATACACCAGACACTCCATCGATTCACAGAAGAAAAAGGGCCAAGGATGGAATCATTTTAAAAAAAGAACACTTGTAATATGACCTGCTAATGAATCTTAACTTATCATTTCATATTTCATCTTCGTGTCATCTCCCTGAGCTTTCACCATGGGATCCTTGTATTAACTACACCGTCAACTTGAATCTCATCGGGCCACTTGAGGGCTACACCAAAATGACCCTCAAAACGACACCAACAAACGTTTAATCTCAGAGACGCCACAGAGACTGATGTGAAGAAAAAAAATCACATGAATAATAAATGGGTAGCGTTTTGTCGCTAATAGCCGGAGATGACAGCTGACACGAGTCACATCGCACAACACAAGCATAATAAGCGGAACGGCCTTTGCGTCACACGCTGGGGATTTAACGCTAACCTATTGAGCCTGAAAATGTAAGAGTATTTCACATCTGTGTGAATTGTTCTGCTCTTATAAAATGGAAATCAGGTGACAAATAACGCAGAACTAGCAGCATGAACAGGCCTAGTAGTGAAAGTGAATACCTGAACAGCTACTGTGACCATGGTGCAAGAATCGAAATAAGACATTTTTCATTTCACATTATACACCTAATGGCGAAACTGAGAATCATATATTCAAGTGAAGTTTTTCCAATGACTGAGCCCCAGGTACAATCCCAACAATGCTTAGTTTGCTTAGATGTATGTACATTACAGTGCTACTGTCGCCGCACAAGCTAGTTAGCAACAAGCTTTACCTGCTACTAGTGTAGTTAAACTCTGTGGAGTCGCTCTGAAATCTGCAATCATTGCCTAAATGGTGGCAAATATGCTAAATAAAATAAGAACTTCTTGAAGCGAAGTCGATTAGTAAGTAACAGAAGTGGGAGGGTCCATGCTAACTGCTAAACTAATCGAACATAGATGTGATCGCGAATAACAAGTCATCGAGTATATGTTTATGGAAGACTGTAACCAAAGCAAAAGCATATCTAATGTTTAACAACAAAATAGCAGGCAATCTCAGAGGAAATAAAATGATGCACACAATAATGAATCATGCTATGTATACACATATAAACAGAAAATGATTTGTGTTACATTCCGGCGTACATCAATTGCGATGAATAGCAGAGAAGCTTAAAAGTACATGAATAATGCTGTTGAATATTTAAAATATCAGTAATGTTATTGTTTTTATTCTTCACAACACAGCCTGAGTTTTGTTTTTTCTTACGGGATTTGCGTCATAAATCACATGAAAATTTAGATTGCAGTAGAGCTCTTTTTTTGTAGCTTTATCAAAGGACCCTATGATCCATTTAGAAACCTATTTCAACACAATCTTCTATTTGTGTTTGAAATAGCCTCTCTGAACATGTTTCTAAACTAGAAAATACAGTTAGCTACGATTCATAACGTCAATTTAATAAAAATAATGTTTTCTATCATTGTCTGAGACAAGCACACACTCATGGTTGACAAGCAAGTAGCTTTTTATAAAAAAGCTACTTAAATCTCACAATGACTGTTTCTCTCTCTTTTAGTCTTTACCTGTTACATGAGTTCTCACATCTCACACTTTTCTCCAAATTGAGTGCGAGTGACTCATCTGAAGTTTGCGTGGAAATCCATCTGACAAAATCTCTCTCTGGTTTGCGCCGATCTGCGGGAGGAGCCAGAAAGGAGACAGACAAAATCGTCAAGTCCAATCTGTGTTTGTCGACGTTAAGCGGTGGAGACGAGGTGATGCCAACCATGAGCCGGAGAGTCTTTGCTTGGATGTCTCTTCATCTGCCGGCTGGATCAAACCGTGTTAGCTCAGGGGGTAGCTAGGAAGATTTGCCGTCAAAGATGGAATCCTTGTGTTTACAGGACAAACACCTTTGGGAACATTGCACGCAAAATTCGTCACTCGGCTTTAGGATAGATAACAGGTGGTCCTGACGTGCACCAAACTTTAGTCAAACATTCCACATGACGGGGCAAGTTTGTGAAGAAGAAACTAAACAGCATAACACTGCTTATACAATCGCGTGTGCATGTACATTTTGGTCTGGTTTAAAAAACGTCAGATGTGAAAATAATAGATTTTTACAGCTCTACCTGTAAACTTAAATTACTTTTTAAGTACATCGCCAAATGTCACAGTAAAGTTGAAAATAAGTGTGAAATAAAGATTTGCCATTTACACAGCATCAATATTTGAACAGCAAATACTGCCGGTAAATCGTACGGCTTACCCCCACACAGTTATTTTGATTGTTCACTAAAAGCAAGTGAGTCAGCAACCCCGAAGCGACATTATTACATCAAATTGTGTCTGTCTGGCTGAATATTCGTCACCCGACGAGTGACTGCACGATGTCCCAATTGTTTTCTTTCACGTGTATTAATATAATAGCCTTGAGAGGAAAGCGTATCCAACCAGCATGTGCTTATGATGATAAAAGCTTGTGCCACATTGCGGCATGATGTAAAGCCGCTGCAATCAGATTTGGCCGACAGCGTCACGATGACAATTACAAGCCGCCGTGGAAGAGACTTCCCGCAGTCCATTTCCTGATGAAGACGTACGTCGGCGTGGCGAGCGGTCACCGTTGTTTATGAGCGGTGTCATCACGCCCGACAGCCTTCCCGATGAATGATTTACACACATATGAAAGCTGGAGGTTAGAGGACTTGCATTGGTCGTCGCCTCCGCCAACGTCCTTGGTGGCCGACGCCGCGCCAACATCTGCATGGGATGGGCTCCAGACACGTCCATCATCCGCTCAAAACGATGCAGCGCATCCAGATGGCCGGCGGACTCTGGCCGGTCACTTTTTATCGTGGCTGTAAGTTTATTCAGAAAATACAAGGAGGCCTTTTATAAAATGGAGTTTGACAAGGTGGATGACAGGGAAGCATTAGAGGAGTCTAAGTTGTCATCAAGTCATGTCATTCTATCCCCTGGGCAGTAGACCGTGGTCATGATTATGTCTTATTATAATTTTCTACAGTCCGTGACAAACATGCAGTGGCGGACCGCCAAGGCCTGAAAAAGCCTTCTCTGCTGGCCTAAAAATATCTTAATGACAGACTAATGTGAATTATATTTTGTCCATGAATTGTTATGAAATAATTCCAAATTGTCTTTCAGCTTCCTTTCATTGCTTTGCCCCTGTTGTGCTGCTTCCAGATGTGTTTTCATATTTAAGCATTTAACCAATCACAGTTCAGCCACTATTTGTTACCAAGGTCAGAAATCTACCTGGACGCCTTCACAATCAGTTCTGCAGGCCCTGTCGCATCAAATGTGTTAATCAAACTGTTGCTTTAACCAATGTCTGTTGCTTTAAGCAATCAGATTTCTTGTAGGTGATGCGCAGGGCCTGCTTGCAGGCCTGGGTAACGTCAGAGTTTTCGCAGATTGGCTAGTCACCAGTCAATCATAGTATCACTAGCTGCTGGTGACAAGAACATACTAGCCAGAGCTAGCACACTGTATATTTAGCAAACTGCATTAGCAAATACATCATTTAATTGCGTTTTTTTTCAACCGCAATAGTGCAGATTTACTGTTAAAGCCATTTTCAAGACATACTTTTCAAGAAAAAATGGGCAGGTTGGACATCTCAGAATAGGTCAGAAAATAGCAAATAATATTGCAATTTTATGAGGTTATTACTGATGCTTCGCTATCCTGTCGTTCAATTTTATTTGCGGTGTAAAAGAGCTACTTCTGACCCCATATCACGAATCCACACGTTCATGGTAAAAACTCGTTTAGTTTAATGACAGTATTTCTGTCTTCACAAGTTATTCCCTGGCTAACGGGGCCCGCCAGGAAATCACACCACAATTTTCGCAGTCGGAGCTGTGGATTGATAGAGACGTAGCACTACTGAAGGCCCAGGGGTAATACGCACGACCCGCCACTGAAACAGGGAATCCCCAACACAAGTGGAGCACATCCAGTAGGAGAATGGTGAACTTTTGTCCCTTTGGAGCCACCATAGTTTTTCACTGATCTGTACTCCGGAATGAAAATGGACAATTATTGGACAATTAATGGACAATAACTGCTTATAGGCGGTCTCAACAAGTTAAGTACAGTGAGACCTCAACTTACGACCATCTTATATTATGAACTTTTCATCTTACGAACGTCAAATTTATGAAAATTAAAACTTATAATAAGCACTATTTTCATAATACACACCCACCACGGCTGGTCCATCAAGCACACGACCTTCGGATCTGGCGGAGTGATCTTCGGCGGAAACACTCGTATTCAGCCCAAGAAGGCACAAAGTCACTCAGAAGAAGGAGTTAATTGAAAAACACAAACGAGGTGTGCGTTTGTATGATTTAGGGGCCGAGCACGGCTATGCTAAGTCAACCATTGCTCCCATTCTCCGGAACAGAAAAGCCATCAAAGGTGCGTCTGTTGCAAAAGGTGTTTCCGTGCTCTCAAAGCGACGGTCTCGGGCAATCGAAGAAGTTGATAAACTTCTGTTAATTTGGATTAACGAAAAGCAGCTATCCGGCGACCGCGTGAGTAAAGCTATTTTATGCAAGAAAGCACGGCTAATTCACGGCGATATCGCCATGCGCCAACCTGGAAGTTCGGCGCTTATTCAGGATTTTAAAGCCAGTAACAGAACATCTGAGGAGGAGATGGCTGCAGCATCAAGTGAGCTCATAAAGGCAATGTTGGCAAAGTGGAATGATGTGCAGGCTTTTACCAAACAGTTCCATTCAGAAAAGACTGTGGCTATGACAATCATCAACATGATGAACAATAATGTGATGCCTCAGCTTCGTAAGACCTTACAAGTCAGAAAGCAACAGGTGTCAATTAAGAGGTTTTTAATGAGCAAAAATGATGAGGAGTCTCCAAAGAAAAAAGAAGAGAAGCCACACCAGAGGTTAAGTTATCAACAGTCCTTATGGAAGGTGACTCTCCTTCCATAAGCCATCAACGACCATCAAAAAGGTATATAAAACATTATTTACAGCACAGTTTATTTCTTTAATTACAGTCCTCAGGTAATGTGCATCTCTTTCCAAACAGCAATTCCCTTTGAACTTTGACCTCCAACACCATTCCATCAAGCAATCAATGACCATCATAAAGGGAAATAAAACGACTTTATTTTATAGCACAGTTTATTTCTTTAATTACAGTCCTTGTTGAATGTGACTCTTTCCAAACAGCAATTCCCTTTGACCTCGGACCTCCAACGCCATTCCATCAAGCCATCAATGACCATCACAAATGTAAATAAAGTGACTTTATGATACAATGCAGTGTATTTCTTTCATTACAATACAATAGCACATTTATTATACGTAGAATAAGGTATGTTGTGTGTAGTTTTAAGGCTTATTTAGTTGAAAAGTATATTTTATAGAAACCCGGGAACGGATTATTCCCATTTTAATGGTTTCCTACGGGAATTTTTTTTCGAGATACACACTTTTCACCTCTGTCTGGGAACCAATTAAGTTCGTAAGTTGAGGTCTCACTGTATTCAATTTGGAATCAGTTTCACTGATGGACAATGGAAGTCCGCCATTTGTGTTTGAGGCAGCCATTTTGTGGGCTTCCTCAAAAGAGCTGAAATTGTCAGCAGTTGCCTTTTTTTCTTTTTTTGTATATGCCGTCTAATGAGAGCTGAGCAAGGGGACAAACGCTTGATATATCATTTTGAGAATTCAACATGAAAAGGTTGCCAGCAGTTTGATTTAATTCCATTTTATCCTGACACTAGCCACTTTTTAAAAGGTGATGTAACACAGGGCCGATGTGATTAAACACATCAGGCACAAAGATTTCTGCCAAAACATCAGAAAAATAAAAAATCTCCGCGTGAGCTGCGATAAAAGGACGACCAGTTGAGATGATTGTCTTGTTTCTTGTCGTTAAAAATAAAACTAATCATGCATGTTAATTATTGCGTCCCAGACAGGGGTTGATTCAGCTCTCAAACGCAAACCTGCAGCCAAAGCAGGTCAATGTCATTTTTAATCAAAATCTTTGCTTTTACCATGTTTTTTTAAAACTGGGAACAATTAGGCATAGAACTTGACCCGACATAAGCAGAGCGCCGGAATTATTAGGCAATTAGCTCTTATAATAGATGATATATTCGACTGCGGGTTCTTTGGACGTCTACGTTCAGACACTTTCATTTCATTTTTTTCTGTCAAATGACACATTTTCTGTGCTCTTGCGGAGAGAAGATAAGGCCAAGCAGTAAGGCTGAGAGTCTCGTGAATTGATGGAGCGAGGACGTCGGTCGCTTTTCATTCACAACGTGGCAGGAATTGATAAAAAAAAAAAGACTCCGGGTGACCTTCAGGGGGCTGCTCTTGTTTTGTTCACTGTCTTTTGGAGGAGGGAATGTATTTAAATTGACATATGAGTGTTACATGTGAGGTGGGGGTTATTTTTCTCCCCCCAAATTTTTAAAAATTAATTTTGTAACTCGCATTGCTTATTTGATTCACAACAGCCTCCGCAAAATCACTTCACTTATTAATGTCAGTGATTAACTCATTCACTGCCAGACGTGAAAAAATATGTTCAGTCCAGGGTTTTTGAACTCAAATTCCAGGACCCACAGAATATTGAGTTTTAGGACTACATAAACATTCATTTCAGCGTAAGAAACCTTAGACTCTTTTCTTTCATCAGAAAAAAAAATCCTAAATTATATCAGTCTGGAGTTATTTAAGCTTGAAATGAGGGCAGCTGTTCAAAATACAACGCAGTACATACATATTGGTTTATATAGGTCTTTAACAACATCTGAAGTTGGAACAAAGCGCTAACATTGACAAAAAGCAAATGCTGCCCCCCGGTGGAAGGGAAAAACATTGCCAGACGTCTGGCCAGTGCTTTATTGGCACCCCAGCAAGAAAAAAACAAAACCCGAACAAATGTGGGAATGGCGCTCTACGTCATATTTTCAAGTACCGAATAAATTCGGGGAATGAGTTAAACATTGTTTTACAATTGTATTTCACCAAACACACTACATGTACCGTTTTAAAAGTGATATTCCTTTGCTATTACTTCTTAAGGTGAACAAAAAATAATTTCCAAGTGATAAAATCGTTTTCCCGCATTGCAGCTTCTCATTGAGGCATAGCCAGTGTATGCGATGACAAAGCCACAATATAAGAGTTTTAATCAAAACTACATTTTCTGTCACAGCTGGGCGATAGATGAGATATAAAAAAACCAGCAGCAGAATCGTTATCTGGAGAAACTTGACCTGCATCTGGCGCTTATCGCACCGGAGCAACCCGTAACGTATTTCTTGTCTAGGTGGACGTGTCACTCTTTTTCACATCTGGAAGGGTGCTTTCCATGAACAACACGCAACAGGCTTGGAAAAGCCACACCATCATTGTTCTCGTTTCGGTTGTCGGGTAAGTTTATCGCTACTTTTCAATATTTTTTAATTGATTAGACAATATCCAAGTGGTCACATATCAAACGATTCACAAGGTTTGTATTTTGTGCACACATTTTCTGTGTTAGCAATTCAAAACTCATTCACCGTCATTTATGAATTTATTCTGGAATTGACGTAGAGCGCCATTCCCAAATTTGTTCGGGTTTTGTTTTTTCATTCTTGGGTGCCGATAAAGGGCTGGCCATGGCATCTGGCAATGTTTCTTTTCTTTTCCACAAGGGTGCAGCATTTACCTTCTGTCCAGAAAGCAATATGTATTGCATTGTATTTTGGACCGCCACCCTCATTTCAAGCTCATATAACTCCACACCCATATAATTTAGGAATTAACTCTTATTTTCTGATGAAAGATGAGAGTCTAAGGTTTCTAACCCTGTATTGAATGTTGATGTAGTCCAAAAACTCATTATTCTGTGGATCCTGGAATTTAAGTGACAATGACAAAAACCCTGGCACTGGAGTGGACACATTTTTGCACGTCTGGCAGTGAATGAGTAAATGTGTGTTTTTGTACACCATACTCTTACTTTCTAAAAAAACGACAAAACATATTTTTTATTTAATAATTTTTTGAGGGGGTGGGTTGTTTCCATTCCATTCATGTCACTTGCGTGAGACGATTTGATCGGTTTTGAAATTTGCGTGTGGTCACAGAGCAAATTTAATGTATATCTCGTGGCGCTTAACTTATTCACTGCCAGACAATGTGCAAAAATGTGTCCACTGCAGTGCCAGGGTTTGTCATTTTTCACTCAAATTGCAGTAACCACAGAATATTGAGTTTTAGTAAACATTCAATCCAGTGCTAGAAACCGTAGACTCTCTTCTTTCATCAGAAAAAAAGATTTAATTCCTAAATTATATGGGTCTCGAGTTATATGAGCTTGAAATAAGGTCGGCTATCCAAAATACAATGCAATACAGTAAAGTCGCGTTATATCGACATTGTTATCGACACACGAGCGAAACCACGAATGCCATAATGTACATACTGTATGAAAAACATTTATTATTGCAAGCGATAGATATCTGAATACAACACAATTAAATACATGGATGGAAAACAATTACTTACGTTGATAAAGTATTCTTCGGCACGTCGAACTCTTTCGCAATGGAGGATTTGCTTCTTGTAGGATTCTCCTCCACAGCCACTATTGCCTTGTACTTCGTTCCGATGTCACAATTCTGACGTTTCCCCATGGTTGAAATTGGTGTTGAACAATTGTATAGTGTATAAGAAGACTACAGTATTTTTCAGATGCTATTGCAGCTCTGCTACACTGTGCAAGACATGAAATCTGGTCACGTGACCAACGGTGTGCCCGATACAGATATCGCTAATGGTGGTAATGTATAGAAACCCTTAAAGGACAACAGACATCACTTTTTTGTTTCCTAACTGACATCAGAAAAACGTTTTATAGCATTTAAAATGCCCAAAACACGCAGTATATTTTTAGTCAAATGCAAAACACCAATAAAAATGACTTAAAGTGTCTAAAACATACTTCAAAACGCGAGTTTCAGAAGGTCTCGCCCCCTTGTTCGTGGTGTCATGCCAAGACGTCTTGCCTTGCTCGAGAATCAAAAAAATGGCTTCAGATTCGGAAAAGATGCTTTCTTGTTACTCATCCAGTTATGAATACGATTCAAATCGTTCTGAAGAGGAAAGCATACATGTTTGCAATCAATTAAATACTTTATTCCGGTCATTTTGATGCATCTGGAGAGAAATGTACTGACAAACTCTTTAGTACTCACAGTACGCAAAAAAAAGGCAGAAGATGGCGAGAAAGCTCCGTGGAAATTGTCTCCTGGGACGTTTTGTCAGCGAATGTCAAATACACTGTAGAAGTCTTGATGCAACACACAACGATTCACCATCGCGTTATTTATGTATTTTCCTTCTAATTTCGCCATCAACACGGATCAACACAAAGTTTTCAGACCAAACAAAGTCCCGCAAAATGCATTGAGGTGATGCAAGGTATGTCCTTTCTCAGTCAGGGGCGTTCCTTCAGTGATGTAAGGTGAGGACTTGTCACCAACTTAAAAACAATACTTCCGGAATATTCAGCGCGAGTCTTAAAACGTAAAATATAGCTATATGCGGTGGAATCTTTGTAAAATATGCTCAGTAGAAGTCATTTGAAGCAATTTTACAAATTATGGACACAACTTGTCCGGAGACGTCGGTTGTCCTTTCAGTAAATATCGATTCAGCTTAAGCTGCTGGCGGGAGATGAAAAGGGCACCGTAGTAACCGGATTATCGTAATAACCAGGTATCATACTAACCGGAACTAAATATAAATAAAAGACTAGAAATTTGCCGGGAAATGAAAATAGTATCGTAATAAGCACTACTATCAATATAACCGATAGCGATATAACGAGACTTTACTGTACATAGTGTATTGATGAATACAGTGCTTTAACAACAGCTGAAGCTGTAACAAAGTGCTAACATGGACAAAAACAAATGCTGCCCCCTTGTGGAAGGAAAAAAACATTGCCAGAGGTCTGACTAGCACTTTAGCAGCACCCACCACACAAAAAAACAAAACCTGAATAAATTCGGGAATGGCACCGAATGAGTTCATGATCTCTCACGGCACACCTGGTTGGGAGTCACTGCATTGTGGCACACGTGACGAACGAGTGCTATATAATGCAAGCCAACTGGAATGACAAGAAAATTGCCGCCCAAAACCATATGGATTTTTCTTTCGACCAATATAGCCTTCGCTACTTCACACTTGAAGCATGCGTCAATTAACACAGAGCATTATTACCTTTCTAAAGGCGTCATTTTTTCCATTGCGCTCTCGAGTCAGATCCCCCTTGGATGGTTGTGCTTTATTTCGAGGACGTTTCCATAGGAACAAGGTGTAAGATTGCCTCCGAAATGGAAAGCAATCCTTGTTTGTTACCGCGACGTTGCTTGATATCGCCGATAAGTCAAATCTGAATAAACCAATGAGGTTTAAAAAAATGAAGGTGGGTGGGGGGTGTAGGGTTGGGGAGGCGCCCACTTGTGTAAGCCATTGTGCGTGTTCACAATGCGCGGCGAGTGGGTAGGAGGTAGGGGTGGGTGGGGGGCACAGCGTGGCTTTTCCGGCTGTGAGCCTCCCTGTATATGAGGCTTGTTTTTCATCGACTGTGTCAGGAATCAAGAGGGCTAATCCCTCAGAGACTTTAGATGAAAGTTTCAAAAGAAATAATGAAAGGCACATTCGCTCGAGGCTGAATATCTGGGTGAACGTTGCGGCGCGAGCGTGCAAGAAAGAGAGAGAGAAAAAGCAAGAAGTAGAGGAGGAAGACAAGGGCCTCCTCTGCTTCCGCCCAACCCAACCAGTCAGACAATAAATCACACACACGCCGTCTGCGAGACATAAACAAATTGGCAGCTGAGCACATCAGACGCTCGGCGCAGCGTGAACGACTATAAAATGTAACATTTCTGTAGCTTCTACCAAGAGAAAGATCTCCAAAAGTCCATAAAAGTCAGTCGAGCCTCTAAATTGTGTTTTTTTTCCTTTAAATGACTTAATTAAGTATCTTTCAGCTTTGTTAAAGCTAATCGGAGCATTTCTCACCCACTCTGATCAAATTCAACAAAGACCCGATGATCGAAAGTGTGCATTGATAATCTTTTAAACAATTTGAGTTTCATCGATCCCATTTGTCAAATGGGTCGCATGATGGATGCCTCGAAAAGGTTAGCCTGAATGATTATCCTGCGGCAGAGGGTGTTTTAATACATTATTTCATCCCCAATCCGCTCAGTGATTTCGATAATCATCAATGAATTTCCGTATTTTCTGAAACTTCGACAGTGCTTCCGCTGGGAAGAATGACAAAAAGAGCGTTGATGCTGTCAAAATGCCGACCACCCATTTTTACAGATGACTGATAAGCAAACGACATATTCCATTTGAAACGAATGATACCATTGGTGGATGGGGCGGGTCTCAAAATTGGAGGAGCATAAAGAATTTAATTTCCCACACCCATTCAGAATAAGAATCAGAATCATCTTTTTTGGCCAAGTACGTAGAACACACAAGGAATTTGTCTCCGGCGTAAAACGCTGCACTAGCATCATCATAAAAAAATTGCAAAGAGGCATTATACAGTTATATTTGGGTTACTGTTTAGAGCAGCGGTTGGGAACCTTTTTGACTAAGAGAGCCATAAAAGTCAAATATTTAGAAATGCTTTTCAGTGACACACACACACACACACACACGCACGCACGCACGCACGCACACACAGACATACACACACACCCGCACACACACGCACACACACGCACGCACACGCACGCGATTTCAACAAAATGTCAGAATACATTATTTAAAATAACTTTGTGATAATACTCACCATTAATATGAATAGTTTTGTGTTCCTCATGATTGGTAAAAAAAAGTCAACTTGCTGGGTCCATAGGCGAAGCTACTGCTAGCT
This sequence comes from Hippocampus bargibanti, assembly GCF_051943395.1. Taxonomy (NCBI): domain Eukaryota; kingdom Metazoa; phylum Chordata; class Actinopteri; order Syngnathiformes; family Syngnathidae; genus Hippocampus; species Hippocampus bargibanti. The sequence continues at coordinate 9,403,973 of NC_142750.1, read as the reverse complement.
AGCCAGCACACTGCTCATGAGCTTGCGCACTTGCTTTCTGCTGTCTCTCACAGAATTATATTAATAATAATAATAATAATGATAATAATAATACATTTCATTTCTAAGCGCCTTTCAAAACTGTCAAGGACACTTTACAGTCACAGGATATTTTTTCTGCGGGGCCGGGGCCAGATTTGGCCCCGGGCCTTGACTTGGACACCAGTAAAATATACTCTGAACAAATACAACAAAGCTCAGTCTCCGGCTCCTGATATGCTTTTGACCATCTGGCAAACTTATTTTTAAGGTAGAAAACAAGAAGTAGTCAGAGAGCCATCGCATGACTTTAAGTTGATAATTAGTGGCAGGTGAAAGCAGCTTCCAGTTGACTTTCGAGTGTTTGGTAAACAGATCACTTCCTCTTTTGCAGCAAGCAGATGATCCGCATGGTCTATCTCGTGCATGTGTGTGTGTGTGTGTGTGTGTATGTCTGTGTGTGTAGACGCCTCAAATGACCAGATTAGAATGCCATACAGTTCGCTAGGCGTGTGCAACCAACGGACAACTCTCTTAATAGTGCTGCTGGAGAAATGCCTCTGCATTTTAAAACTCATACATATGTATTTTTTCCCCCCGCTGCAGCACATTAAAATTATTTGTTTGAAAGCACAGTCAGGGTGGGCTTTACTCTTGCCATGGCTAATGTGGGAAAGATTTTGAAAAATTTTGTGACTAAAATAATCAAATAAAATAAATACAATTAAACCAAAATAAAAATGAAAAGGTCATTGGATTAAGTTTACATCTCGATGAGTCCCAAAGATCAAACTGACCCATCTGTGTAACACTCCTGCTTCTATCCAGGCGAATTAGACCCGTCGAATTTGGCCAAAGTAAGGAAGTCTGGTACTCTCTCAAAATGGCTGTTTCCAACCAAAATGGCAGACTTCCTGTAACAAAGGTCATGACTTTTTGGTGCAGATTAGAATCACTGAAACTGATAATTGGGATAAATAAAAAGGAAAAAATATATCAGTTTCAACATTTGACATAAAAGTCCGAAAAAGCTGAAGAGACCTCAAATTAACTCATTCACTGCCATTCCCAAATTTATTCGGGAATTGAAAAGCATGACATGGAGCGCCATTCCCGAATTTGTTTGGGTTTTGTTTTTGTTGTTGTTTTTTTTTTTGCGAGAATGTGCGTTTCAAGCATCGGTCAGACCTCTGGCAATGTTTTTCCCTCCCACGAAGGGGCAGCATTTAACTTTTGTGCAGCCGCCCCCATTTCAAGCTCAGATAACAACAGACCCACATAACTTAGGAATTAACCATTTTTTTCAGTTGAAAGGTGAGAGGCTAGAGTTTCTTATGCTGCATTGAATGTTTATGTAGTCCTAAAACGCAATATTCTGTGGGTTCTGTAATTTCAGTGGAAATGACAAAAACCCTGGCACTGGAGTGGACACATTTTTTTTCACATCATCTGGCAGTGAATTAGTTACCCTTTCAGGCACAGCGGCCAAGACAGTGGACAGCCTATCATGTTATTGGGTTACGGCTTAAATGTTTCGTATGTTCTGTATTATATACTCTAGATACAGTATACTGGACCCTCCGCACCCTGCCCACCACCTTTTCCTAATTCTCCCCTCAGGCAGGCGCTACCGATCCATGCACACCAAATCCAGCCGTCATTTAAACAGCTTCTTCCCCCAAGCGGGTGGGTTCTGCAATTTGAGTGAAAATGACAAAAACCCTGGCACTGGAAAGAACACATTTTTGCACATCGTCTGGCAGTCAATGAGTTAAACAGGAAGCCGGCCAGTTTGGTTTTAAGCAGCCTGATTTAATTCAACACGTCACACTCAACACAAAATGTCAACTCAGATCCCCCGCTGCTGATGAAATCGTTCATTTATGGTTTCGTTGTGTTGCCTTGTCTAGATTAACACATTTTATCTGAAGGATTGGAGCTACTTTGTCGATTTTCAACCTGTAGTCAGCGTTGTGACTCGGTTGAGCAGCATCAATATCGAGTGCGTATCTTCGCGATAAACAAGAGGAGCTCACACCGACGATACAGTGGGATTAAGCATGAATCAAGAGCAGGTGATTAGTCATCCCGAACGAAACACAAAATTTGGCACAGACGGCGGGAAAAGACAAACAATGGAGCAATGAAATGTAAAATATCATCAGCGTTGCACCGGTTGTGGCGGCGAAGGCAGATGTTTGCTGTTGCGCACCTGATTTAGCCAGCAGAGACTTTTTCTTTCGCAGCCTGTTTTTTTATTTTTATTTTCTCTGTAGCGCTGGGATTTACTTCCCCACGTTGCTGTGTAACATGTCAGAAAGAGACAAGAGGGGTTCTGTGTTTATCGCCACCTTCAAACAAGTCGGGAATAAAAAAAAACTGAAAACTAACTACAAAAACACATTGGGCTTCTATTCCCCTAGGTGCATTTATCCCCAACATGACTCCCATTTTCCCACTTCACTCTTGAGCGGGAAAAGCAGTGAAGATGCATCTCGTGTCCTTGTAGTACAGTGGTCGGGAACTTATGGCTCGCGAGCCATATATGGCTCTTTTGATGATTGCGTATGGATCGCCGATAAAACTAAATACATATTATCACTTTTTCGCCGTTCATTTCCTGTTGGGGCTGCAGTTGGCGGAAAGCGCAATTTTGATTGGATGATACTGGCCGTCATGTTGACACAGGTAAACGCCCCTTTAAATGAACCCGACGAGTAAAAAAAAAAAAAAAAAAAACCACGAGTACGCTCCAGCTTGAATACATCGGAGGATTCGCGATTCTAATTTGCAAATCAAACAATAACATCGATGAAACAGTCGAATGTCAGTGATATTTTAACAAGCCCCATGTTAATGTTAGCATCAATCTACTTCTGTGAGAAGTATATTGCAGATAGCAAGTGTTGAAGCTAATGAGCTATGTGGAGGCTAGCTAGCAGTAACTTCACGTATGGACCCAGGAGGTTCACTTTCATTCCGATCGTTTGGCTGGATTTTTACCAATCATGAGGAACGGAAAACCATTCATGTAAACGGTGAGTACTATCACAAAGTTATTTTAAATAATACATTCTGACATTTTGTTAAAAAGTGGCCGCACGTGCGTGCGTGTTTGCGCATGTGTGTGTGTGCGTGTGCTCGCATGTGTGTGTGCGTCACTGAAAATCATTTCTAAATATTTGACTTTTATGGCTCTCTTAGTCAAAAAGGTTCCCGACCCCTGTTGTAGACTTTTTGACATTGGATAACATTTCAAGTCCAGAAGTAATTTCATACTGGTTACGAAAAAACACATTATTCATTCATTCATTCATTCATTCATTGCATGTGTTATACTCTGCCCCCATTAAGGTCCCCACCCCCAGACGTCAAACTGTTTTTTTATCTGAACACGGCCACCATTTAAAAGGCACCCTCTCATCCGTGAAGAGTGGAAATACTTTGGAGGAGATGCCTTGAAAGGAAAGCTGTTCATCAAAAAGTCAGCTACATATAGAAGGTGAAGAACTATTTTTGCTAACCGATGGGTTCAACCTCACGCTGTGCCATTTTCAAATGATCAATAGTGCACAATGTCTCCTGTCAGATTTGGGGTTTTGTCTGTGTAGACTTCCATTTGGAAAAGCCAATGGGCGTAACCAACATGGAAACCAGAGATCCTAGCTTGTATGGATGAAAAACAATTCATATTAACTCATTCACTGCCAGACGATGTGCAAAAAATGTGTCCACTCCAGTGCCAGTGTTTTCACAGGATATGGCGTTTAGGACTACATAAACATTCAATGCAGCATAAGAAACCTTCCATCAGAAAAAAACAGTTAATTCTTAAATGATATCGGTCTGGAGTTATATGAGCTTGAAATGATGCCGGCTGTCCAAAATACAATGCAATGCATACATATTGGTTTATATAGCGCTTTAACAACCGCTGAAGCTGGAACAAAGCACTAACATGGAAAAAAAGGGAAATCCTTCCCCCTTCTGGAAGGGAAAAACATTGTCCGAGGCCACGGTCAGCGCTTTATCGGCACCCTCCGCAAGAAAAACCAAAACCCGAACTAATTCGGGAATGACGCTCCACGTCACACTTCAATTCCAGAATACATTTGTGAATGGCAGTGAATGAGTTAAAAAAACAGACCAAATCACTACCCAGACCTAGACCCAAGAGTGCACGTATTTTATCAACTGAAAATGGGAGAACGGCCGTTTGTTCATTGGCAGTGGGGCGTATCAAATTGAGCCCTATGAACTCTACCTTGCAACAACAAACAGTCGAGCAATTGCCTTTATCACCATTTTCTGTCAATTGAAACCGACTGGTGTTTTTGTTTTCTAGCAAAAAATAAAGGAATTGGCCTGACAGTTCCAATACTTCTGAATTTCGTTTGCCCTTCAGCTACGTTTACCCAATCGCCGACGCGGACACGAGTATCTGTCATCATCCCTTAATTAGGCATTGATTCATTTAGCATGCAAAGCTTAAAACCCCCGCATCCTTCCCCATGCCTCTTCCACAACCCACTCCCCTTTCCAGTCACAAGCAGGCCGTCGCTAATGATCTCGGCAAGCTGCGCCAATCCATCGCAGCGCTGCATCAAGTGCGCATTAATCCTGCTGTTGATCCACTTGATGGATAACCCCGGAGCGAGATTGCGCAAGAGCCACACCTGGGAACATCTGTAGGGCCACTAGAAGAGTGGATGTTACCCCCACCTGCCAAAGTTCGACCCCAGTTGCGGTGTCCTCAAACGCCATCGCTTGGGGGATGTTCGCCAAAAGAATGTTCGCCATTCAACCTCTACTTGATCGCATGCCTTATACTGTAGTTGGAAAAAAAAGTAGAGCAAAGCAACTCAAGAAAAAAATGCAGCTTCTGATGACAAAGCGTTTTCCAGAAGAGCGTCTCTACAGCTGCAGTAATTGGGGCCCATTAGGAAGGAAAGAGCGCACAGTTGGTCGTTGGTTGCGGCAAGTCAAACATCAACACCCAAAAGATGGTTCAACACAACAGACGGAGAATGAATTATACAATAATAATAATAATACATTTCCTAAATATGTGGAAAACATGCTTCTCAAACTAATTTAAGAAGTCAAGGAAGAACACTTAGAGCTACAAAAAAAAAATCCATGTTTGGTACATTCGTAATGGTACATCATTAAATATTGCTATTCATAATGTCACATTCTGCAATCACAAACAATTTATTTATGTATTTATTTATATATGTATGTATGTATTAATTTATTCATTTATATATGTATGTATGTATGTATGTATGTATGTATGTATGTATTAATGTATGTATGCATGTATGTATGTATTAATGTATGTATGCATGTAATAATTTATTTATTTTGGGCTTTGTTCGAAATCTAACAATGGAAAGCTAAACAAGACCCATCGATGTAATTTTTAAAATTACATTAACTCATTCACTGCCATTCACAAATTTATTCGGGAATTGAAAATATGACGTTGAGCGCTATTCCCGAATTTGTATACAATATGTATGTATTGCATTCTATTTTGGACAGCCACCCTCATTTGAAGCTCATATAACTCCAGCCCCATATAATTTAGGAATTAACTATTTTTTTCTGATGAAAGAACAGAGTGTAAGGTTTCTTACACTGCATTGAATACTTATCTTACTTACACATCTGGCAGTGAATCCGTTACTGTTCAGTTTTAAAATGTATTTTTAAAATGTCTATTTATATTTTTATTTTAAGGAAAATTTAAAAATCAGGAGAGATAAAACATCTCTTTCCTTGACATTGTGGCCTTTGTCGAAACTGATATGTTACTTTTTTACAATGTCCATGAATGATGACACAATGTTGGTGGGGGGTAGACTTTAAGAGTGGAGTACTGTCAACTCTGGTTAAGATCTTGATTGATTGAAAATTTACGGGCTTGTCAGGTGGAACAAAGAGGCAGACCAGCAACAGGGGGTACGAATGTCGATGATGCAATGAATGGATGGGGTGTGGGGAGGGTTGCATTTTGAGCTACCAAAAAAAAAAAAGCACCAGCTTCTGCCATTCCGAAATGCCTGGGGGGGCGGGTGGATACAGGGACGATGTATATTTACCAATTTTTATCATTAGCTAATTTGTCTCATACAAAGCATTTAAAGTGAATTCAGAGTTTTGTTTCTAAAAGATACACGTTTGAAGACAATTGCTGAAAATACACAAAATTCAAGTGTGAAATATTTTTTGATCAAATCAATTGTCAACGGTCATCCACGTCCGATTATAAAGTTAGCATCCGAAAGGTCAGCAGGAAATGGGACAAAGCCCAAAGGAATCAAGTTGAGGGCAAGTTTGCAACTATATATAATACACATCCATCACTTTTATCATCTAATTAGCGGTTCGCGCGGCAGGCCGGCCAACACTGCGCGGAAGCGGGATTATTGATTGGCGGAAAGAACGGGTATCCATCACCCCACCTCCACGGCTCGGACGGCGCGGCACGGTGGTCACGGCGATGGGTAGGAGTCACGAAGGTGACATTTGAAAAGTTAAGTGACAGCAATTGCGACGACGAGAACAGCAAAACCGACAGCCCGCTAATTGAATAGCAACTTCTGAGGTACACCTGAACAATATAATGAGATCTAACAGTTTCGCTGTACAATAAAAATAAAATGTCAATTTTGCATTGATCTCATGCATTCTTCATATTGCAAGTCACCTCCCATTAAATAACTTTCCATGTTCCACTTACGACCCAGGCTAAACTTAAATCCTACGCCACTCAGTCGACACATATCAACATATTTCCATTGAACTCGTTACGTCTTTCCTATTCGACACGGCTATGGCATCTTTTGGCATCTTTGATCATCAGGAATAGAAAGTGCACTAAACTTGTGAATACAGTTGCTTAGTTTTGCAGTGAATACCGCGACGTGACAGTGAACAGCCTGTGGCCTCTCTACCAAAGAATACTTCACTCTCTGCCGAACGTCTGCTTGTTGTGAAGTGCATTGAGAATGACTGCCAACGGCTCCGAACGCATGCCCGCACGTCAAAGCCCAATCGCTCGTATCTCAAGGCCCCGCGGTGATCAATAATTGATTGTGTAGCTCCTCAAAAAAAAGGGTTATCTCGTCAGTGCGTCATTCATTTCTCTTGGGGTGTGATGAGGTAAATCATGATCTCATTCCTCTGCCTCACTCTATTAGCAAACATCCTCTGTCAAAGAGCTGGCGGATCGGCCATAACTGCTGCTGTCAGCTTTAAACAGAGCTGCACGGTTCAATTACACTGAGGTAGAAGAACGTAACACCTCGGATGCCTCTCCATTCTCATTTCAGCCTCTGCCACAGTTCTATGCGCATGTTGACCACAGGGGTCATTTTCAGCGAGGAGAGCCGAATATCAAGATGGCAGCGTCGCACATTTCTTGTGAATATGCTGCCCAGGTACCGGCAGTCTGACATGTTTCACCGCGACAGCGCGATAAATTATGCGGGTCCACCTGAGAGGGTTTTTGACAAGAATTGGAGTCTTCAGGGGTTGTGTGGCACGCAGAATTTATGACAAATCGTGGCAGGTGATGTGCGGGGTGGCGGCTGGTGTTTAACACACAGGCCAGTCTAGCTTCATCGCCAAGTGGCAAACAAGCGCCACTTAGTTTTGGAAAAGTAGAGCATGAAATGCGCTGGCGGGGGGCATTTACCAAAATCTGAAAAGAGAAATCAGAATGACAAATGTTTGATTCTACATTAGATTAGATTTGATTAGATTAGATTATAATTGCCTTTATTAGTCTCACACTGGAGAACTTTACAATTCACAGCTGCAAAGCCATGAAAGGAAGAGGGAAGGAAAAGAAGAAAAAAAAAATACAGGAGCTGCTGTCAAGGCCGCCAATCTCTCAGCGCCATTTTTTTTTTTTTGCACCTAAGAACTATCAACCACTCATTTGACGACAGTGAGGTTAAAATCTTAGCGGAAGAAAATAGATGGTTTGAAAGGGGAGTAAAAGGAGATATTTTCATAAAACAGCAGAACCCTTCACTAAATCGCCATGGTGGCGTGAGGTTGAATTTGGATCGTGCTTACAACAGACTTCTTAGATCGTTACCACATAGGCTTAGACATGCTGATGAGGTGATACCAGAGCGAATGGGGCAATCAGGCCGTAGACCATAATCAGTCAGGACAATAGCCTCAGGGAATAGTCCACTGCTCCCCCCAACCTTAGAGCAGGGACCTATCAGAGCAGAGGTCTGGCACCGCCACCTCTGGACAGTAAGAATATTTATACAGGGCCAGAGCTACCAGCAACATTTTTGTTCGCAGACAAAGCCACTTGGATGAGAAGCGAAACGTCTGACACCTTCAATGAAGTACAGATGACGGCTGAAGAAACCTTTTCATCGATGGACCACTCCAGTACGACTGAGAGTTTACACAGACAAATCCAAAGTGACAGAGACCAATGCGGGGACCAGTTTATCATTCCAGGTGTAATATTGATTCATCACCAAATAAGATGTCGTCTTGAGTAGAATATTAATGCTCAGTTGTGCGAGTCATGATAAAAAAAAAGCTCACATGGGTCGACATGTGGACAGTCTAACTTGTTCATTAGGGACAATATGCCGCTGATCAGAAGCTAACACTTTCAAAATTCATTGAAACGACTTTCTCGAAGTTGGTGCTTTGTAAAAAACTTACTTAAAAGTACACACCGCACTCCAATCAATCGTCATTTGTAAAATTATCCTTCTCATCTGCATATTTTGGTGATTTCTTTGAGGCCCTCGAGGCACACTAACTCCCTTCTCCTTGTTAGCGCAGAAGCAAGCATTTGTTACCATGTGCTAGCTGGCTAGCTTGACAGCAAAAATCAGTCTGAGGGAAGATTCTAGTGGAGGTTTGACAGGTAAGCAGGGTGCACAGAAAGGTCCAGATCGCTCTTGGCACTGAAGTGATTTGGAAAGTAGTTTTTTTTCCTCATGACTTTATAGGTTAAAAAAAACAGACCTGACAAAATTCTCATTTTTTTGTGAGGAACCAACAGACAAGTACCTTCTACTGCATGTATTTTTTTTGTTCATCTTAAGCCATCATGTCCAAAGTGCGGCCCGCGGGCCAAATGCACGGTCAATTTTCATTCGGCCCACAGCCTTTGTCATAAAATCAATAATGTGTAGAATGAATACATTGGCCAGTAGCGCTGTTACGTGTGTACTAAGTGCTGCCATCTAGATGCTCAATTAGGAACAGAAATTAGTGTATGAGTAATTAACAGAATGCAGTATTCTAAAATGGAGATTTTCTACATTTCTAATCATTTTCCAAAATGGTGACAAACAACAAGAACAATATAATTCTGTTCAACTAATACAAAAAAAGTTAGTTAAAAAAAGTGAAGTTAAGTGAATTTTCAATGTCAATTCAATTTTGATATGCATGTTTCAAATCAACCAAACACATGCTAATTTTTGCTGAAATTAAAATATAAAAACAAATGTGAGAACTCAGAATGGCTTGCTGAAATTTACATCCATGAACTCATTCACTGCCATCTCCGAAGGTATTGCAGAATTGAAAATATGACGTTGAAATCCATTCCTGAATTTGTTCGGGTTTTGGTTTTTCATGCTTGGGTGCCAATAAAGAGGTGGCCAGACCGCTGGCAATGTTTTTCCCTTCCACAAGGGGGCAGCATTTCCTTTTTTCCCAAGTTCGCGCTTTGTTCCAGCGTCAGTTGTTCTTAAAGCTCTATATAAACCAATATGTATATATTGCATTGTATTTTGGACAGCCACCCTCATTTCACTCTCATATAACTCCAGACCCATATAATTTAGGAATTAACACTTTTTTCTTATGAAAAAAGAGAGTTGAAGGTTTCTTACGCTGCATTGAATGTTTATGTAATCCTAAAACTCAATATTCTGTGGGTTCTGCAATTTGAGTAAAAATGACAAAAACCCTGGCTCTGGAGTGGACACATTTTTGCACAGTCGAGGTAAAGAACATCCGGCAAGGTTGGCACCCCCCTACACCAAATCTGCCCCAATTGGCAAAAAGTTTAGACACCGCTCGTGTAACCTGATAACATGACAAGCGGTCCACTGTCGCTCTCCCAGAAAGGGTTAACGTCCATTTCACTCCTACTTGATGCAAGAAACATCCTCTTTAACGGTGTCCATGCAGAACTGTTGCTGCGCATCATCAAGCAGGCGTTGGAGTGCTTCGATGGGACACCAGCAGGGTGCAGACATGAGCTATTGTGCACAATCGTGAAGGGGCTTTAAAAAATAAAAATAAAATAAACTCTGGACTTATATGGGGGAGGTTGGCGGGGTTGGGCGAGGCTGCTTAATGATATTGATGTCATGGGAACAACATGTGGGGTGGTGATTGCCCCCATCCCCCAACTCAAAAGGAAGGCGTGCATTAAGACGCAAGAGAGTGAGTGAGTGAGTGAGTGAGCTCACACCGCGGACTGCGCGTGCTTCCACAGATGCCTTGGCGGCGGCAGGAAAGCGTGGATGTGCTTCGCATCTCCGCTTGTGACTTTTTTGGGGGGTTTGTTTTGCCTCCCCCCAATCTCTATCCGAAATGTCAACAATTCTAGCGCCACTGCTGGAGGAAGGATGATGACTGTGCCCAGATTATTGGGCGGATCAGCTGTTCGGCGGTGGACGAGGGAGATGCGCACTTGACCAGCATCACTTCGTCACTCTCTTTCTTTCCTTTACAACCCCCCAAACCACCTGACCCTCTTTGAGTCCACTCTCTCATTTGGAAGGACGCCAGTCTCTCCGGAACCTCGCAAGTTGGCGCCGATGATTTCCGACATTGTCAAGAATCAAATCATCAATCCCCAAAAGGGAGAGAAGGAGAAAAAAAGTGGAGAGGGGGGTTAGGTGGGACTTGGAATTTTAATGATCCCCCTTATGAATATGCAATTGGACATGTTTGACTCTGCTCGGTCCAGCTTTTTGCCTCAGTTTCTTTTTTTTTCACCAGCAGCAGCTGCAACAGGGACTGATTCTTGCTGATTTTCTCATTTTTTAATTTTTTTTTGTCCATGCAAGACCTGCAGTGGAAACATGTCTGGCCACTTCTCTGAGAGGACCCCCGTTGTCAGAGATGGCATTCTGGTCCGGCACTGTCGCCTCTAAAGTGCCCCGGAAGATCTTGTTCATGTTCACCCTCTCCCTGTCCGTCACCTACTTGTTTTACAGCTTGGTGAGCTGTTACAACTCGCTGCAATTTCCCCTGCAAGACAACTTTGCCTACCAGGCTCGCTCGGCCGGCACCGAGGAAACCACGCTGGTCAGGGACCAACTTTACCCCACCTCAGCTGGCTTCGCAGAGTCTCAGTTTGACCGCACAGCGGTCTCCATCGTGGACCGGGCGGAGGGCGGGGATCATGCCCAGACCGGCACTCAGCGGGCGTTCGCCACAGAGTCCACCGGCCTCCGGGCGGCCACGGAGGGTGACCTGCAGGTCAACTGCACTTCGGATTACGGGGAGAGGAAGCTGCCGCAAGCCATCATTATCGGGGTGAAGAAAGGGGGCACACGAGCTTTACTGGAGGCGCTCAGGGTGCACCCGGACGTCCGGGCCGTCGGCAACGAGCCGCACTTCTTCGACAGGAACTACGAGAAGGGTCTGGACTGGTATCGGTAAGTTGTACCCCGGACCCCTGAGGCTACATCGGTGGCGACTCAAGGGCTTGCCAAAATGGTTCCTTGTGATGTACATTTGAGTGGAAATAGGGCAATGTCTCGGAAACTACCCCCACCTTCCTACTTAAGTACATTCATTAGTGTTGGCTGCACTGACGTGTCACGAGGGTGGTAACCTGAAAAGGTTTTCAAGTTCAGGAATGTGGCTCCTGGACAAAGTGAAATTAGACCCCAATAGTAGTCCTCAGGGACACAGTCGGAGAGCTTTGACATGGTGGGTTACGATGTCTTGGTCCCCGTAAATCACTGCTATGACACTTGACCTTTTGGACTTAAGGGGTCTTACTTAAGAGCTACTCTTCTTTGAAAAAAAGACAGAGTCTTGAGATTGTAGTTTAAGGTGTTGCTAAATTGGTGGTACCCTGAAGCATCCATCCGTTTTCAAGTCCATGGCTACGCTGGAGTCTATCACACCCGTTTTATGGGCAGTTAGTGGGGGGACCCTGAACTCGTTGCCAATCGAAGCACACATAGACAAACAAACATCGGCACTCTCACTCGCAATTTGGGACAATTAAGAGTATTCTTAATGCTTTTGGAATGTGTGAGTAAACTGGAATACCCAGAGAAAACCTACACAGGCACATGCAAAGTTACTTTGGAGTCCAATAAGAAACCCAAAGGGATATTTGAGTGTTCCTTTTGCGCCTAACTTGTCTTGTCAATAAACTGGTTGTATTTTTACACTTGACACTTATACCAGTGACTGTATTTCTGACCTGTGGTAGAAATACAAGGAGTTAGCCTGCGCTCCAGTAATTAGCCCTGAGGGATACGTTGGCGGAGGCTGTACCACGCATGCTACACCTGCAACATACCTCCACAATTTTGGACACCGGATAATTAGTCCTCTGTGGTACACGAGTGCTGATGGTACCTTTCAGCGATAAAAATAGACTCAGACCGTAGCATCGATTCTCTATGTTCGAGTGTTCTTTTTTTGGGGTCAGAACTCCAAGTGATCATGGAATATGTGCAAAGCGGGAAGGCGATGACAACATCCATTTTATTTGGCGATTGTTTGGTCCCGCACGATCAAGGAAAGAGGCTTTTAACTCATTCACAGAATTTATTCAGGAATTGAAAAGCATGACGTGGAGTTTGTTCAGGTTTTTGGTTTTTCTTGCGAGGAGGTGCGTTTCAAGCTTCGGTCAGACCTTTGGCAATGTTTTTCCCTGCCACGAAGGGGCAGCATTTTGTCCATGTTAGCGCTTTGTCCCAGCTTCAGCTGTTGTAAAAGCACTTTATAAACCAATATGTATGTATTGCATTGTATTTTGGACCGCCACCCTCATTACAAGCTCAGATAACTCCAGACCCATATAACTTAGGAATTAATTATTTTTTTCTGATGAAAGAAGAGAGTCTAAGGTTTCCTACACTGCATTGAATGTTTATGTCACCCTAAAACTCAATATTTTGTGGGTCCTGATATTTGAGTGAAATTGACAAAAACTCTGGCACTGCAGTGGAAAACATTTTTACACATCGTCTGGCGGTGAATGAGTTAAAAAAGAATAGTTGGCATCTCTTTTGAAATAATACGAGCTTATTTGCGTTGGCTGCATGTCTTTGCGTCGCAGAAAGAGGCATTGCTGCACACAGGATGATGAACATGAAGTGTCCAACGCCCACCCTGGTCCGCACACACGCATAAGATATGCAAGTATGCCTTTCCTGTGCTGTTTGGAAAAGGTTAGAGTGCATCAAATGGGAAAACAACCTCTATTAGGTTGCCGTTTCTAGTACAACCCGCGTGAAGACAGATAAGGGAGTATTGTATTGAAGTTTTTTGAGGAATCTGCTGCATGCACCACATACATGGATCTACTAGACCACAGGTGTCAAACTCATTTTTTATATCCTCTCGGGGGCTGTTATGAATTTGGGGAAGCCATTAGAATGGTTCATCCCCTCCACATGTTACATATAGAGCAAAAATATACAACATTAATGAATAACTAGTTTTCAAATTTGAAGTAAAAATAATGACTGTTATTGTGGTTTACATGGCACAATTTGAAGTTTTGGTTCGAACTTTAGCAAGCATCATAGAATTTCACAAGTTTGATTTGCTTTCCCTGACCGAATAAAATGATGTGGCGTGCCAGATTTGTCCCCCGGGCCATTACTTTGACACCCGTGTACGAGACCAATTCATTCAGTGTAATTCAGCGTCTTGCTGAAGAAATACTGCATGCATGTGGGAAATTACAATCCAATTTTTACCGGGTTGTACACGCAGCACTGGTACAGATCGTGACTCATTTGACACAAATGAAGCTTCAGACTACTTGACGTTTACTGTCAAAGTAAACATCAAACAAAGAGAATTACACCTTGTGAAATTGAAAGCTTTGCTTTTTGAGAAGCAGTTATAGTGGTCGGAAGTTGGCAAGACTGAGTAGCTGAGTAGCACCATAGACCCCTGTCCCCTCCCCAGCCCTCAAAAAGGTATCGTAAACTGTAATGTAGATTTACACGCGACAAAACAGTGATTTGAATCAAACGGTAGAAAGCGCGGTGTAATTCTTTATCCTGTACATGACGTTTAAGTTCTTATACTATATGAGCATCTGACAGCCTGTGCACTATTTTCAAAAGTTGGACTCATGTTTTTTTGACTCGAGCGTGTTTGTGTGTGCGCACGTGTTTACGCCGCCTTTCATCAGCCTCACCGCCGCTGCTGACATTGCTCCCTGACTGCGGCTTTATTAGCCAGAAAAGAAGCCTGTACATCATCTGTGTGTTTGCGAGTGAAGAAGGAAAAAAAAAAAAACAATTTGAAGGCTAACCCGTGGTCAGTCGGTCATAGCTTGCTCAGACCGGCATTCGAGTTGTAATGATGATGTCCGACCGTGGGAATTCAACATTCATTTTTTTTTTTTAATGCCACTCCTACAAATGCCCTTGCATCTGTTTGGTCTTCCTGCACTAACATGTTTTCCACTGCCCGTTTAGCCTCTGTTAAAATAACGTCTTTCATTGCGCACATGAAGAGAGGCTCATTACACACAGAGAACATGACGCGCTTATATAAATCCACGGGACTTTTAAGGCCCATCAAAGAAACAAATCCCTTTAGAGGCCTCCACATTTAAGTACAAATCTGTCTCGGTGGCGCACAGGGGTAGATGGATTTTTTTTTTGTTTTTGTTTTAGCGGGGAGGGGGCAGGGTGAGACAACGGGCATGTTCATAGCCACTCGGTAACTAGGAAGTTATTGTTTGCTTGATTGCTACTGTCTCATCTCATCTCTCATTTTCCGTACCGCTTATTCCTCATTAGGGTCGCGGGGGTTGCTGGAGCCTATCTCAGCTGTCTTCGGGCACGAGGCGGGGGACACCCTGAATTGGTTGCCAGCCAATCGCAGGGTTGATTGATTGATACTGTGCGAATCAAAAATCCTTTAGACGGAGCAAATTGCGCAGTCTTTGGTTTATGGCGGAGTATTGTTCCTAAGGTGGGGAAATTAAATTTCACTCGTTATTTTTTTTTACATTTTTTATTCCGCTCAGGCCAAAACCATCTGGTGGTATCTTGATGCCAAGCGACTATGTTGAATTGAGGGAAAGAGCTTTGTTTTGTTCAGCTATTTATGTCAGCGTAAAAAAAAGTACTTTGTCGCCATCGCTTGGCATTTACAGGCAATTCCAAATCATCTTTTATGGATTTTTGGACATCAACTTGTTTTCTGAAATGGCTTGGACCGGCGAAGAGTTCGAGGTGTGTTTTTAACCAATTCGTTGCCAGACATGCAGAAATGTGTCTACTTCAGTGCCAGGGTTTTTGTCATTGTCACTTGAATTCTAAGATCCACAGAATATTGAGTTTTAGGACTGCATACACATTCAATTCAGTGTAAGAAACATTTGACTCTCTTCTTTCATCAGAAAAAAACGTTATTTCCTAAATTCTATGGGTCTAGTGTTATATGAGCTTCAAATGAGGGTGGCTGTCCAAAATACAATGAAATACATACATAATGGTTTATATAGCGCTTTAACAACAGCTGAAGCTGGAACAAAGCGTTAACATGGAAAAAAAAAAGAAATGCTGCCCCCTTGTGGAAAAGAAAAAAGTATTGCCAGAGGCCATGGCCAGTGCTGTATCGGCACCCAAGCATGAAAAAACAAAACCCGAACAAATAACAATAAATACATTTATGAGTGGCGGTGAATGAAACAAGTACTTTTATTTGAACGGTTGTAACGAGCGTTACATTGGATTACGTCATCAAAGAAAAGAAGTTATTCCTTAGTCTGAATCACAGATGAAGATAATTTATGCAGAAAGCTTGATGGCTTGTTTGTGAAGGATGCATTTTCACGCACGTCTCCACATTTGTGGACGCCGCGGGTTAATGCGCATTTAAGGGACTCGGAATTACGATGGGTTACAGATGTTTGTAGCCATTTTGACATTGCCACTCTTCAAAAGAACTCCTCGTAAATCTGAGGCGCCAACACCTGCTCCGCATTTGGACGCCGGCGAAGAGTAAAACTGCATCATAAGAGCGCTTATCACACGGACGGCTTTTGCGGTGCAGCTTTAGCCATGATATGCCTTTAAATCAAAGGTGTCAACGTCAAGGGGGCCAAATCCAGCCACTCACCACATCATTTTACGTGACCAGCGGGAGCAAATCATGTGCGTCAACTTGATTCTTACTGAAATCTGTCCAAAAATGTCAAAATGTCATGGGTCATAAATAAAGTTCAGATTCACATTGGCCCTAGGAGGGAAGCCATAACTTCCAAGTGGCACGTGACAAAAAAATGACTTTGACACCCATTACATACAGTTCGCGTCCAAGTTGACACTTTTGACATTTGGCAGCAATAATATTCGCTCTCGATGCTTCCACTTTGATATGAAATGACTTTACCTTTTCCTGAGATTCACAAAAATTCAGAAGATTGAAAAAAAACCACATTATTTGACCTCCATTTATCAGTTTGTTAAATTATAAATAAAATGAGGGGTGATGATTCGTCATTACAATCAACGTACCGATGTATGAAATGATATCGCCCAAATAGAACAAAAAAATCATTTGGTCAAAAAATTGGTCTGATATGAATAATGTCGATCAGAAAGTGTACAATGGGTCTTTCCTGGTCTTTTTAAATTATGTTGTTCACTTGAGCTATCTAGCTGGGTCTAGCTAGCTATATTTGCTATTTATAAGCTAGTTAGCTATCTGTTAGTTATATATTAGCTAACTAGCTAGCTAACTTTCTATCTATTTCAGTTATTCCGGGTTGGCGCATGTGGCTGCCGCTGCTCACCCACTGAAAAGCTGATCCTGTGACTGTAAAGTAACCTTGAGTTTTGAAAGGCGTTTATAAAATGAAATGTATTATTATTATTAATTAAGGTGGGATACTTAAATGCTCAAGACAAAACTTGAAAGAGTCCGAGAACTGTGTGCGGTGACAAGACAGATTCAAGTTTGAACATCGAGTCAAAAAAAAACATCCTCTAATCGCAAAATAGTGTTACATTCATGAAGTTATTTTTTGAGACTCATCTGAATCTTTTTAGTGTTTCGGGCGTGACCAAACTACAGTAATCCCTCATTTTTCGCGGTTACTGGCGATCAGGACCACCCGCGATAGACGAAAATCTGCGCAGTAGAGTTACAGTATATAATAATAACGCATATGATAACACAAAAGGGGGTCCTGGAAGGGGCTGAGAAGATGCACAGCCAATCCAAGTGACTATAAATCATGAGATATCATGCTGTCATTAGGTGACGTCAGCGAAAAAAAATCAGCGATGAACTGAAACCACGATGAGTGAACCGTGACGTAGCGAGGGATCACTGTAGACTTGTAGAGTCTACAGTGTAGACCTTTTTGGCGGTGCTTACCATTAGTTTCGTGTTTATGTTTTAGGTGAAAAGGTTTCTTCAGCCGTCATCTGTACTTCTTTGAAGGTGTCGGACGTTTCGTTTCTTATCCAAAAAGCTTCGTCAGTGAACTAAAGTTGTGCTGGTAACTCTGGCCTTATATATATATCCCTAATGGACAGAGGTTACGGTGCCCGACCTCTGCTCTGATAGGTCCCTGCTCTAAGGTTAGAACATTAGCGGTAATCAGATTAGCTTCAAGGAGTAGTCAACTGCTCCCCCAACCATACTGCAGGGAACTATCAGAGCAGAGGTCAGTTACCAGCACAACTTTAGTTTTCTGACAAAGCTCTTCGGATGAGGAGCGAAACGTCCGACACCTTCAAAGAAGTACAGATGACCCCTGAAGAAACTTTTTCATCGATGGACCACTTCTGTAGGACTAAAAGCCCACTCAGACATTTATGTTTTAACTCACATGGACACATCCTCCTGTGTGTTTTGGGATTAATTAGCAACATATCTTGAATATGCACAGAAGAGTTTTAGCCAACTGATAGCTGAACCACCCACCGTCATGAGAATTACAACTCATATGCCCTCTTGTGCATGACTCAACCTATCTGTAACCGGATTTTTTTTTAATATACAGTATATAAAAGACATGACATTGTCAAATTAGCATGCGGCGCATACTGTATGACTTCCATTTTGCATGCAAGTAACGCGGGCGGCCCTTATTTTCATTTGCGGCGGATCTCCTCGCATCACCTTCAACAGTCCTCTTAGCACATAAGAATAAGGAGAAAAAAACGGTGGTTGCTGTGACATACACGGCGGGCTTGATCTCTTTGAAAAAAAAAAAAAAATACCACGTCGGGTTACCCCCCGTTGGGCCGAATACTGTTTGCATAATCGGCGCCAAGAAAGACAACCGCTCGGTAGCGTTGGTAGACATTCAAAATTTATCTGTCAGATAAATCAAGCAAGAGTGAAGTGCGAGCCAGGTTTGCGAGCTCTAATATCTTTGTGTTATTAAAATGACATTTTAACCCCCCCCCTGTGCAATAAAAGCCGAGGGGCCGAGCCTATAAATCTCTCTTACCCCAACCGCCTCCTCCGGGGCTGCATGGCGGCATTGAGAAATGACTCATCGATAGCTTCCTGCTCTGCAGCGATTAGTTCGAAAATGCATTGTTTTCATTCCAGTGTACCACTTTTTTATTGTTAAGAATACATTGGAATCTTCATGCTTTTCATTGGTTAGCATTTGAAAGTTTTATGACGGAAACTTTTGGAGTCAAAAAGGTGACTATTTTCGTTATTTTAGCTTGAAAACCCAAATTGCTCTCTTGCGTCTTTTTATGCGGTTGAAAAGTCAATGGCACACAGATGCTAAATTGTTAAGTCCCAGAAAACTTCACTTTGTGCCCCTTTTTTATGTTTTCTTTAATGTACAGTTGCTTGCTGTGCTCTGACCAAAAGTAAAGTAGGATTAGCTCCAGTCCACCAGGCACCCCAACAACGTTGGAGTGTACAGTGATACCTTGGCTTACGAATTTAATTGGCTCCCAGAAAGTGTGTAAGCCAAAAAGTGTGTATTCCACACATTAATTTCCCATAGGAAACAATTAAAATGAGAATAATCCATTCCCAGGTCCCCATAACATAATTTTCAACTAAATAAGACTACACACAATATACCTTATTTTATGTATAATGAATGTGCTATGGTATTGTGACTAAAGAAATAAACTGTACTGTATAAGAACGTCGTTTTATTTACCTTTGTGATCGTCGTTGTTGGCTTGATGGAATGGATAGCTTTTTGCATAAAGTGTCTCAAGGAGCTCTGGGTTGTACATCAGAAGTTGTGATATTACAACAGCAACAGATGCAGGCATACACACTAGAAACTTCATTAATAGCTGGTTCCCTTGCTTTTGTATGGTCTCTTAAAATTGTACAGATGGCTTGTGCGAGTTATTTGTGGAGCCTGATTGATGGGATATTTTAACCTTGCAATCTACACTATGCCTTTGAACTATCAATAAAGTTAGTATCAATAAACAAGTCCAAATTTCACAGTGTTTTCTATCCAATTTCTCACGATTTCACTTTTGTTTGTGGTTTTTTTTTCACTTTTTTTTTGTTTGAAGCTCTGTCGTCTCCCTTTCATGTGTGTGTGTGCATGTGTTTCTGTTTCTGTAACCCCTCCCCCGGCTCACTGCTGCGTATGTCCCCTCCCTCCTCTACCACAGATCTTGGCCAATCACGTGCGACTTGAATCGAAGACTGGGGTCGGGGAATAGAGGACAAAAAAAGCCGGCTGCCATTTTCAGCTTCGTTCACTTCAGAGATACAGCTCCAAGAACCGTCTCGTTCTCGAACGTCACATCACTCATTGTGGCGCCCCGTGTGTTTCCCGAAATCTAGTTCGTATGCCAAGATTATATTCTCGCGAATGTAACGTTCTTAACACAAAAAGTTTGTTAGCTAAAGCGTTCGTAAGCCGAGGTATCACTATATTTTGCCGTTGTTGTGAGCAACTTTATTGTTCCCACGTCCTTCTCATCAATCCTTGACTTCCGCTGAAGAATTTCCAATAAAAAGGAACAAGCCGTGCTCCTCTTCTGGAGTGGCGCCATTTTACCGGTCTGATTGGAACATAGTGGAACTTTTCCTCAGCAGGCCAGCAGAGCGCATTTAAGCGCAGAAAAAAGAAAGTGAGTCTATTTGCAGGGATTGGGGAGATATTACAGTCCATTCAAGCATATATTGTGCAAATACGAAATAGTGTCCACTTGCGAGCGTAATCTAAGGTCAGAAAGCGATAAAATTAATCCAAGGGTGAATTCCAGCAGCAATAGGTCTAAATCCAGTGTTTATCCAAGGCTGAGCTAAACTTTTCCTCACCTCTGCGGCTTCCCTCGCACGGGGGACCTGACTACTGCTCATCAGAAGGGCCGCAGATATGCCCTGGGTGGACGCTCGCCGTCAATTCCAGTTGGACATGCGTGCTCCCGGTTCCTTCCCGACATGGAAGGAATCTGTCGGCGCTTGATAAGGAGGTACCAGGCTGCGCTGGGACGAGCGCTGGCTGCCGTCATGGAATTCTATTTTGAATTGAGCGGCATGCCACCAGACCTGACAGAAGACTGCCTTCAGGCTCTATCCTCCATTGTATTTACCAAGCGTGGGAGGCACTCCAATATGGGCCAGAGCCATTTTGGTTTGGATTATGCTTTGGCCTTATATGTCCACTTGGGTCTCAGTCAGCCATTTTTCAATCGGTAGCTCATTTTAAAATCTTTCTCCCGATGTAAGTTTCACAAACTGACATAAAATTGGGTGCTGATATCTGTCATAACAAGATGCTCAAAATGTAACACAATGTCAGCTAGTTTGGCTTGAATCAGTCATTTCTCACTCAGTAGCACTCCCTGGAAAGTTAGGGGGGGAAAAGCAAGATCCCGATAACGATAACAAAGAGGACACAAGAAAAAGCGTCAAGCCCCTGTGGCCAGAATGTTACAGTCGAGTCAGCCATTTTGGTTTCAATTAGTCATTTTACACACGGTAGCACCGTCTACAAAGTTCGATAAAGCTAGCTCCTGACACCAAAAGATACAAAATTGGACGGACATGTCCATCATAACAAGATGAACAAAAAAGTTGGAATCACTCATGCCTCGAATTGAACAGGAAGTTTGCCATTTTGGTCAAAAGCGGCAATCGGGCTAATTCTACGACAAACACACAGGCGAAAATCAATCTTCGAGTGAACGCAACAGCATCATTCCATCACTTTGAATATCTACCATGAAATAATGACACAGAGTTCGTCTTTTAGGAGTTCGTCATCAGCAAACCGCAACATTTTCGTTCAAAATGTTGTTGACGATGCACCTTCTTGTGTAAGCAAAAAAAAAAACAAACAAAACAGAAAAAGCAAAATAGGCAACCGCACCAGAGATTTGTCACTTAATTTTGTTGAATTATTAGAATTTACACATATAATACAAATATTGTAATCATACCAATATAATGGTTAACGTAAATTTTTGTAAACTCATTCATTTCCTTATGTGTAAAAATGTGTCCACTCCAGTGCCAGGGCGTTTGTCATTGTCACTTGAATTCCAGGACCCACAGAATATTGAGTTTTAGGACTGCATAAACATTCCATACAGCGTTAGAATCGTTAGACTTCCTTCTTTCATCACAAAAAAAGAGTTAATTCCTAAATTATATGGTTCTGGAGTTCTATGAGCTTGAAATGACGGTGGATGTCCAAAAATACAGCGCAATAAATACAGTACATATTGGTTTACATAGCGCTTTAACAACAGCTGAAGCTGGAACAAAGCGCTAACATGGAAAAAAGGGAAATGCTGCCCCTTTGTGGAAAAGAAAAATGATTGGCCAGCGCTTTATTGGCACCCAAGCATGAAAAAACAAAACCCGAACAAATTCGGGAATGGCACTCTACGTCACATTTTCAATTCGCGAATAAATGTGTGAATGGCAGCGAATGAGTTAACCTCATTTTGCTTTGACCCAGTAGAACTTCAAATTTGCTGTGCGATGAATGGCCTTGATCTTATTGTGCTGTTGAAAGTAAAAATAAAACTCTCGAGCCGCTTCTTTGCATATTGATAGGGGTTAAAAAAAAAAGGACTGTAGTTAACGGGTATTGCCAATTTCCTCTTTTGGTCGTGTTCCCAATTGATACGCCATTCCGCTTTTACTGACGGCGGTCACAGTCAGATGTTTTCAAGTGAAGCCCTATTTTACTTTATTTATTTTTATCCCACACTTCTATTAGTGTGGTCGCCGTGGGTGATGCTTTTCCAGCGAGACTGATATCTACTTTACGCTTGCGTCCATCAAAAGCGATACAAAGTGCACGTCTGGAAATGAAAGTGACATGGTCTCCTGTGTCAAATCACGTACGGCCCCGTATGGAATATCAAGTCGAGGAGATGACGTCACTTTGATGCGAGGGAGGCAGAAATGACGACGCACTTCTCACACGGGCACGTCTGGGCAAACAAGTCTACCCCGGGACAAATGCATGTGCCAATCACACCTGTCAAGATTCCAATTTTCTCCCCACATTTCCACATGCAACGTTTTGGCTGCGGGGGATGCTGTCTCATGACGCAAGCTCATGCATTTGTTCAGGAGAAAAAATATTTAGGTATATATGGAAAAAAAATATGACAGGAGCAGTGCGGGAGCCAAGATACAGTCACTGTTGGGAATATGATTTTGAGGTCTGTCTGTGAGATGACTACGGTATTTATTCGAGTATAACGTGCAAAATTTTCTCCCTAAAAAAAAGAATGAAACGCGTTAAAAGATGAAAATGTGTCTTTCCGTGGATTTTGTTGGCAAGCAAGTTTTGGTTGGCGGTGTGGTTGATTGGAGATTTCCAAAACACGACACGCATAAAGATACCTCTAATTGACAATTAAGAGTCACTTCCCTTAAAACAGATGTAGGGATCAATATTCAGATTATTGGATGTTTAAATATTCTTCAGAGCGCTTCATTAAAGACCTATATAAATAAAGCTGGTTTGTATTGTGTTGTATTCCATTTAGCGTAGCTCCATCTAGTGCAAGGGTGTCAAAGTTATTTTTACCGCAGGCCACTGTCACGATTTGCGAGGTGGTGGATGGTTGTGGATCCCAAAAAAGCAGGCAGGAGGGAGCAGCAAGCTGTATTTGACAAATTGTACTAAAATAAAGTCAGCAGGTACAAAATCTAAAACATCAAAGTTATCCGAACACAAAAGTACAAAGTATCAGAGAAAACAATGAGTCAAAATCTGGCAAGAGAAACAAACCTGACAGGGTGAAGCAAATACATAAAATGACCCAACACTGAATGGTCGCGCCGTGAGTCTTTTAACTGCCACAGATTGGCACGACTAACACCTATGCAACTGCAGGCGGGGCCGACAGCGCCACTCGTTGGTTGCCAACCAGAACGTGACAGCCATATTGTAGCTATGGTTTCCTCTCGAGGCCTGTTATGAATTTGGGGAAGCCATCTGAATGTTAAATATCCTCCACATATTACATATAGGGCGCATACAAAATGTATGAATAACTAGTTTTGAATTTTGAAGTTAAAAATAATGACTGTTATTGTGGTTTACATACGACAATTTGAAGTTTTGTTTCGGACTTTAGCAAGCATCATGAATTTTCACAAGTTTGATTTGCTTTCGTGGGCCGAATAAAATAATGCGGAAGGCCAGATTTGGCCCCCAGGCCTTGCCTTTCACACCTATAACGTAGTGGATGCATAACGCAACCACAGCCACCCCTTGTTGCTTCTATTCCTTATAATGTGATGCACCCCATACAAAAAAAAAAACATTTTAAAATAGGCCATTCGTTGAAGCTTCGCCTTACTCTCGAAAGCGCCTTATGGTGTGCCAAACACTGTACTAATTAAAAATCGGTCCTTGCTTTGACACGCGTTAAGATGGATTTTCATTGTCGAGGACAACGGCGGTAATTGTCATGGCGCATGGAGACTGTTTCACACCCAAGGCCCAACCCCCCTGACAAAATGCATCTTTTAGTCATTGTTCACAGCAACAGCATTCAATTGCGAGCTCGAAGGACTCATGAGGCGGCAGCTAATTCCTGCGTTTCCAACCTCGTGAGCGGGCGCACAAAGAGTACAACAATCCCATTGGCTGCCAAGTCGCCTTCCGACTTCCCGGTGGCTTGATGTTGTTTACTTATTCACGCTCCGCTAGCTCCCCTAACATCACCGCGGGGTGTTCCTTTCTGCTAGTTTTTGCCAGGCAAAGTGCTCCGTCGCCGTCCACCCGAAGGCAGCCTCCATATACGGGAACGGATGGACGCTTTGAAAAGCAGTCGCTTCCTAATGTCGTTTTTGGTCCTGTTTGCGAATTTGTGTGATTGCGATGGAAGGATTTGAATTTGAATTTGATTTCAAGAGATGATTAAGAACTCACCATGTGAAGTGTATGGCTGTTTTTCCATCATTTTGGAAGAAAGTAAGACAAAAGGTTGGTCTCTGGGATTTTCCTTATTAATTGCAAAGTTAGCCGGGAGTTGCGCTTGCTGTGCGCCGAGACAAGTTCTCCCTCGTGGGCATTTTTAATGTACGCGCACATCAATAATTCACCACCCGCCCACGTACAATGAAATCAATATTGAATTGTGCTTCCGAAAGAGGAGAAACTTGGTAGCGCTTTTAGGGCAAATCACGCTTCAGGGCACAAGGAGGCTTCCCCTCTTTTCTGTCTCTCGCTCCCCTCGTTGTCAATTTATTGTTTGCTCTCCACTTTTCGGATGACAACATTGCAAATTGCGATCTTTTGATAGCGTCGGCGCATGGTTGTACAAGCCTCTAACAAGCGGCCCGACCATCTCGAGTCATTGACCTCCAAATGTGCTTTTTCTCAGTAGCAACACAGAGTGAACTTTTAAAATCATTCTTTTTAATGTTGTTGCTGAGTATAATTAGGTTTGGTAATGCGCCGTGCAGACGGCGTCCGTCTCGGAACTTCAAATCAAGACCAATGATCAAATTCAAAGCTTTTGCTAATTGCACTTTTATTTCAAATGACAAACGGATAAAAAAAAACATATTTAGCCAACGCCACTCCAAGTAACAATCCATTAGCAATTGTATAAATCAACTCTAAAATACAATATGTACAAGTTCATGTCGACATACTGTTGATAAGCTTCCATTGAAGGACATTAAAAACAAACACGCTGCAGAACATGAGTCTGTCAGGCCTGAAACGAAATATTTCCAAAAACAATAGAAAACCAACAAAATATGAGCAGACATCGCTCCTCAATAAGAACCACAAAACCGTACTTACAAAAACAGGGTAGTAAAGGAGAAAGGTGAGAGGAAAAGGTCGAGAAAATAGTCATTTGAGCAAGCGCAGCAATAAGGGCAAAATAATCCGACAAACTGCAGGCAGTTTGTAAATACACAGCAGCAGGTGTGCATACCGGAGGAAAGCCCCTCATCTGCCACCTGCTGGTGACCCATAAGAACAGAATCATGACAGGGTCGATCAAGGGGAACTCATCCTCCCTATCCGAGTGATGCCACAGCATCAACCGCATTCGGAGCAGCCGCAGCAGCAGCGCAGAAAGTTGATCTTGAGGGAAGCGCTTACAGACAGACGCAAACTGCCCATGAAGATGTCCAACGCTGACATCGTCCTAAACGCTGCCGATCGGGTGGTGAAGTAGGTCGGTGCTGTTGGACAGTCTGCGGCTGGATGGATGCATGTTTTGAGGAGCCCGCCATGAGAAGAAAGGAGCGTCAGCGCAGAGCGCCAATGCGTATGCGGGACTGTCGCAGCTTGGAATTGAGGTGGATTTACGCGGGACGGGAGATGATTTTTTTTGTTGTTGTTTTGACTTCAAGATGGTGCCGTGAGAGTGGCGGCCTTTACAGCAGGCCTGGTATTTTGTTTTTCTACTTCTTCATTTCCTTGCTTCTTACTTTGAACACTTTGCTGCTGTGAAATGTAAATTTCTCCACTGCGAGACTAATTAAGGCGAATCCAATTCAATCCAATCTATGTTTCCGCAGTCAATTATGGTCAGGAGAGTTTCCTCAGGTCAGAGTTGAACCACTTTAAAGGTAGCTTGGGCATTCCATGAGTAGGACTTCTCTTGGGGGGGCCCTCCAAGGCCCCCGGTGGATGTTGTGGGTATTCCCAATCGGGTCAAGGCCCAAGGGATGACCCAGGAAACCCCGGAGAGACTCAGTTTGGGATCGCAAAGAATAATTGCACAAAGTGGCTGGGGCGAGCGTAGTCTGGGCTTCCCCACTGAAGCTGCTGCCAGTGCGACCTGAGCCCGGATAAGTGGGAGAAAATGAACAGATGGAACAGAAAGGGGAACGATCGCAGGACAAGGAAAACAGTTCTTCCTCATGGCCACTTTTTAAAAAGTCACATGGGTGGAGGGAGGGGGCAAATTATGACTTGGCTCTTTGCAATATAAAGTCATGATTGCATGGCTATTTGCCTGGAAAGCGTTTTTTTTTTTGTGATATAACTGCATAGCCTATGCAATTTATTTTCTGAGAAGGTAAAAGTCCTTTCCAATTGCTTTTTTAATCCAATCTGGTTTGTTTCATGTATACAAGCCAAAAGGAAGCCCATGTCCGCTTCCCACTCCTCGGTATGCATGGACTTTTCCCCCCTTGGGCATACATTTCCTTTTTAAAGACCTGCAAAGAACACGGCGGGCAACTCTGTCCAACGAGGCGGCTGTCCTAATTGATTGGAGTAATGAGCGAGAACACACTGGCTTTTCTTTTGGATTCAAGGTCATTTTTTTTCTTCTGCGGTGGCGGTCCAAAAGTTGCATCCGCGTGAAAGGACCTACTTAGCATGAAAGCGTAGCACGGGCGAGGTGAGGAGGTGGATGCCATAACTAATGGGTTTATTTAATTCAATTTATTGCCGGCAAACGAGACGCGCCGCTCGCTCCAAGATTGAGCTTTGTTCATGAAGAGAAAGAGATTAAGGCCCCGCTACCTCCTCCCCGAGAGGGGCCACACCGCTCCCTCATGTCATGCTGCATTTGGCTGGCCAGATAGTGGCGTGTATAAATCCGCGGAACTAAACTGAAGATCGGTCCGTGGTGAAATGGTACTCAAGTTTGGTACAAGGCTTTTCAATCACACGGTGGTGAAGGGGTGGAGGGTGGTTGGTTGGTGGGGGGAGGGGTGATGACCACGGCTGGGAATTCATCATAAATGAAGGCTTTGTCAACACGTCCGCAGAGAAGAAGCCTTTGGAATTCAGTGTGGCGGCCCAAAGGAGCTCCACAGCGAGTGGGCTAGCTCCTCCAGCATCAAAAGCCAATAAATTTGTTTTCCTGAATGGCTGACTGTGGTGACGTTCGGGAAAACCATTACACCGAGTAAGAAAACGCTCAATCCGGAAGAGTTTCAAAACAAAAGGGGGAAAAGTCTGATACTTGTCACATTGTCTGTGTGGTAATGTTAAAAAAATGTAACTCATCCACTGCCATTCCCGAATTTATTCTGGAATGAAAAATATGACGAAAAGCGCCATTCCCGGATTTTTTTCGGGGTTTAATTTTTCATGCTTGGGTGCCGATTAAGCGCTGGTCAGACGTCTGGCAATATTTTTCTCTTCCACGAGGGGGCAGCATTTGCCTTTTGTCCATTTTGGCGCTTTGTTCCAGCTTCAGCTGTTGTTGAAGCACTATATAAAGTTATAAACCAATATGTATGGATTTTGTATGGCTGCCCTTATTTCAAGCACAAATAACTCCAGAACCATATAATTTAGGAATTAAGTCTTTTTTTCTGATGAAAGAAGAGAGTCTAAGGTTTCCAACGCTGTATTGAATGTTTATGCAGTCCTAAAACTCAATATATCTGTGGGTATTGGAATTCAAGTGACAATGACAAAAGCCCTGGCACTACAGTGGACACATTTTTGCCCGTCTGGCAGTGAATACGTTAATAAACAAAATGTATTTCTTTTGTTTATTGTTTTGGCATCATTTGACTGATTAATCCTTCATCAGATGTTATTCTTCCCAATATTGTGAATTGTATAAAATGTTATGTTTTAAGAAATTAAGATTATTCACATTAAATTTTATCAGAATTGTTTGTATTTGGAGAATCCATCCATCCATTTCCCAGACGATTCATCCTCATTAGGGTTGCAGGGGGTGCTGGAACCTATCCGAGCCATTCTTGGGCACAAGGAGGGGGACACCCCGAATTG
Organism: Hippocampus bargibanti; assembly: GCF_051943395.1. Classification (NCBI taxonomy): domain Eukaryota; kingdom Metazoa; phylum Chordata; class Actinopteri; order Syngnathiformes; family Syngnathidae; genus Hippocampus; species Hippocampus bargibanti. The sequence continues at coordinate 9,375,559 of NC_142750.1, read as the reverse complement.
GGTGCCAGCCAATCGCAGGGCACACAAAGACAAACAACCATTCGCTCTCACACGTAGGGACACATTTTGAGTGTTCAAACTGCCATGCATGTTTTTGAAATGTGGGAGGAAACCGGAGGACCCGGAGAAAAGCCTCACGGAGAACACGCAAACACCACACAGAGAGGCCGGACCAGGTCTTGAACTGACTACCTCTGCACTGTGAAGTAGGCGTGCTAACCACTTGACTACCGGGCCGCCTATTTACAGAAACGCTTCAATAAATGAAGTTGATCATCCAATTGAAATGTTTTCTGCATCTTTTTTTCCCCGCTGTTGACAATTTCTCATGAAATCACACTGATTTGATGCTCACGATATGTCACAGCACTGGACTGAAACCGACACTGTCTTCAATTACCGTTTCCCACCTTTGTGATATAATCCGTCGCACACAATTGAAGCACTCCCGCTTGCTGTTTCACGTTGCCAACGCATCTCGCTTCTCTCACTCTCTTTGTCACTCAGGATTTGTTTTGCGACATGTGTCGTTCCTACCGGCATAAGCAAGCCACATGCACATTCAACTCCACAAGGCTGCTGAAAATTAATGTGGCGTGATAATGAGTTTGGAGGAAGATCGGGAAACATTTCACACCTTGGTTCTGATCATATGCCGTGGATTTTTTTCTGGGTTTAACATGCTCGCCTTGGCTTATGTTAGCCAACGCTTGTGGACTTTCACGTCTCAGCAGATGGATTTTAGGGGAAAAAAAGCGCATAGGCGGCTGTCGACTTTAACATGCGGGTTGATGGAGAGGATGTTTTGACTTCTGAAGTGTTTCTGCTCCCACGTGCGGTGTTGGACAGTTTTGTCATGGGAGAGAAGGAATTTGTGACGACAAAAAACATTCCGTGACAACATATCTATCGAGTTCATTCAGAGTATAAGGTGCTCCTTAATTCATTTACTGTCATTCTCGAATTTATTCGGAATTTAAAATATGGCAGAGCGCCATTCCTGAATTTGTTTGGGTTTTGGTTTTTCTTGCGGGGTGAACTGGCCAGACTTATGGCAATGGCTTTCCTTTCCATGGGGGGCAGCATTTTCTTTTTTTCTATGTTAGCACTTTGTTACAGCTTCAGCTGTTGCTAAAGCACTTTCTAAACCAATATGTATGTATTGCATTGTATTTTGGACAGCCGCCCTCATTTCAATCTCATATAACTCCAAACCCGTATCATTTAGGAATTGGAGTCTCTTCTTTCATCAGAAAAAAAAGCGGTAAGGCTTCTTATGCTGCATTGAATGTTTGTGTCGTCCTAAAACACACATTTCTGTGGGTCCTGGAATTTGAGTGAAAATGACAAGAACCCTGGCACTGGAGTGGACACATTCTTGCACATCATCTTGCAATCAATGAGTTAAATTAATGGCCTATTTTAAAACAGTTTCACTATATGGCGCGCACTGCATCATAAGGCAGAGAGAATAGAAGCAACAACAGTGGCTGTGGTTGCGTTATGTATCCACTGGATGGAGCTATGCTGAAAGAAATACAATACAATGAAGCTTTATTGATATTGACCTTCACAACCGCTGCAGCTGTAATAAAATACTTTAAATAAATACTACGACAAGGAGAAACGCTTTTTTACAACATTGGGTGACTTCACAAGATGCATGTTGCTCATAAAGTAGATACAGCACCGTGAACGGCTGTTGCAAATGCTAGCACGCTAATGTGGCTCGGTGATCCACAACCATACGGCCTGCAGGATATGAGTACAGATCATGTACTTTTTATCATTCACTCAGTGCTGAGAAAAACAAACAAGAAGTTAAGAGGCAATGAAGCTCTGCATTTTAGCTCAGTGGTTCTTAATCTTGTTGGAGGCACCGAACCCCACCAGTTTCATATGCTCATTCACCGAACCCTTCTTCCAATGACTGTTCCTACTAACTGCAGTCTAGACTGAGGGGTGGACCTCTGTGGTGGAGGATCCATCGAACCCCTGAGACTGACTCACCGAACCCGAGGGTTCGATCGAACCCAGATTAAGAACCACTGTGTTAGCTAGTCTAATTTGACCGTACCAGAAGCAGGAAATGTAACATTGCGCAACAACTTATTTAATGAGAGTGAATTTGATACATTTGTAACATTAGACATTAAATATATCATTGAAAGAAAACCCCATTTGGATTTTGGATTTTTGTTGTCTTGGATGAGTCCAAACAAGACAAATCCCACTCACTTCATTTGCCTGTCTTGAACAATGCACGCAACAACCACGTGCTCTCGTCCACCTCCCCCGCCACGCTAGCTGATGGCGGGTAGAAAGTGCTTCCCGATTACACGTTTAAAGTGCGTAAGAAACCTTGAGTAGTCATCGCCTTTTGCGAAAATTGGCCGACTTTAATTACTTTTCTAATTATTCCGTTTTCTTTTCAAAACTTCTTGGCTCAGTGATACAGCTGTCAAAATCCCCCAAAAGCAAAACACGCCATTCTCCAGGAAAAATAGGAATGTCTGAGGAGATGTATTGGCAAATTATTCACACTTTTTAATGAGGCTGTGGGTTGCATTGACTCTGACATCAGAGAGGCTGTAGCCTGTTGCCCCCCCATCCCAACCCACCCCATACCCAGTGTTATCCCACTGATTTGCTACAGGAATTCATTGTTTCTTTCCCCCATTTAAAGGAACAGCACAAAATGTCCAAAGCCTTTTTTTTGTTCCTGTCAACTTTTCAAAGTCACCGTCAAATTCTCGGGAAGAAAATGAAAGCACTCATGCGACCTCCTGTTGTTGCTAGGCAATTAGCACAGAAGCACAAAAGGTCTGGAAACAAGTCAAGGAAAGTCAAGTCAAGGAAAGGGTCCTACACTTGGTGAAATGGCATTACCTTACATTGCCTTGACTTCGACTTTGTCATTCTTAATTATCTCAATGAATCCTAAGGCTAATAAGCTGGGGGGGTTGCATATCCTTCCTCTATTAACTCATTCACTCCCATTCACGCGAGAGTGGCTTCCTTTCCAGCAGCTCCTATATTTTGTTTTTCTACTTCTTTCTTTCCTCTTCCTTTCATAACTGCTGCTGTGAAATGTAAATTGCTCCACTGCGAGACGAATAAAGGTACATCCTATCCAATTCACAAATTTATTCGGAAATTAAAAATATGACGTCGAGCACCATTTCAGAATTTGTTTGGGCTTTGTTTTGCTTGTTTGGGTGCTGACTTAGCGCTGGCCATGGCCTCTGGCAATGTTTTTTCCTTTCCCTAAGCGGGCAGCATTTCCCTTTTTTTCCCCGTGTTAGCACTTTGTTCCAGCTTCAGCGCTGTATAAACCAATATGTATGTATTGCATTATATTTTGGCCAGCCACCCTCATTTAAAGGTCACATAACTCTAGACCAGGTACACTAGTACTAGTACAGGGTTGATTACCATGATGATTAGGTTTGGGGCTAAGGCTGCATTTTTCACTTCATCCTCCCACCCCCACTGAAATAGACAAACGAACACCATTTTCTCTCGCCCAAGCAGCACTTCATCAACAATCCGTTGTATTCCACTCATCAATTAGCGGATATGCGTACGCGAACCCGTCCTCAAACATTATGTAGATTAGCGCCACAGTTACGTAACAGAAATAGGCAGATGAAAGATTCACTCTTGGTTGTTTAATTTCACACTTGATGAGTAGGCTGGTACTCCAGAGACTTCTATTTGTATACAAGCCATTAAAAAGTCAATTTGCCATAATAGTGTATGCCCCATGTAAACAATAAATACACAATGTATTTGGTGCCACGAGCTGATCAATCTTGCTTATAAGAGCATTTGCGGATCATTTCAATGACGTTCTGCAGCATCAAAGGCAACAAAGATGATGAAACGTCAACATTGAGGCGCTAAAGTACAAACAAGAGCCAGTTGGCTTGAACCGCTTACTCGCCTCTGGCGTACCATCCTGCCCGCGAGTTCCTTTACTTTTGCCGACCTCCTTATGACTACGTTGCCGAATGCTTTCGTTTAATGCATTTTCTGTCTCTCTCAGGTCACATATTGCGTATTTGGGCAAAATCCGCAAAGATGTTCATTCTACATGCAAAATTACAGTGTGCAGTTCATTCAGTTCATAGCACAGCCACCTTATGTCAACTCAAGACAGTTACATATATCAAATATGCTTTTTATACTGTAGTTTTATACTTGCACTATGTACAGTTTCTTTTTAGGAAACATTTTAGCGCAGTTATACATTTCAGTCTTCTGACATTTCTATTCTGCATCGAATACTTTGTTTTTATCTTTTCACTACCACACCCCTTTCAATTTTGCTGCTGTAGATTGCAAATTTCCCCATTGTGGGACTATTAAAGGCACAGGGCTACATTTGCTAGTATAGCACGATCTTGAAAATGTAAATGCACGCTTGGCTGGAGTAAAGAATGAGTCCCTCACATTGTTTATTAAAAGATTTACTTTCACCGACTTGACAAATACCTTCATAAACATTATTAAATGTCTTTTATGTGTCGTAAATAGTAGCAGAGGAGGGGAGGTGTGTGTGTGGGGGGGATAGAAGGAGGGGGGTTCACCCAATTGAGTGTGATGGATGTTTAATAATACATGTGCTCATAGGCAACTGTGTGTGTGTGTGTGTGTGTGTGTGTGTGTGTGTGTGTGTGTGTGTGTGTGCTTGTTTGTGCATTTTATATATAACCTAGTTGTAATTCAGTAATGGATAAAATGAATAATTCTCAGCTCAAAGATTAGCCTCTTTTATGTGTTTGTGTGCGTGTGCGTGCGCGCGCGCGTGTGTGCGTCCGCCCACTTTTTCCACAGATAAACATCAGATTTCTTCCGATTTGATTGTCCTCATCCGATGATATGGACGGCATCAGATGCCAGGCATCATTTTTGTTGTCAACTTGTATTTTACTCAATTTGATGCCGCATCAACTTTGCCCAGCCAAGCACCTTTCATTCGACGCAAACATAAACATGCCACCAATGCCTTAGCATACACGTACAGCATGTGTGCGTGTGTGTGCGCGCGCTTTTAGACCGAATGATGTAATTTCCTCTTTGCTGGCCTCTAACCAGGAGTTTGTTTCTGCTTCAGATTTTGAATGATGATGATGTTGGCGTCATGTCCTTTTTTGTTCAGCTGAGATTAGAATATTGGAGCATAGACAACTAAAAAAATGAGAAGATGCTTCCCAAAATTTAAATGCAACCGACTCATCTCCGGCCAGAATGCATTGAAGTAGTCTGATTTATACATGATTTTAATCCTGTGCATGTAAAGCCTTATTTTTTTTCTCCCCTTTCCGTGTTCAACGGAGGAGATGTTGTTTAATTCAGCCATGAGAACATAAAGCTCCTGGCAAGGTTTTCTGCCGGCAGACTATCTATATACAAAATATATAAATAAAAGACAGCGAAACCTGGAAAACACACAAGCCAGTGGAGTCATATATTGTTTATGTCCCATTAATATCTCGCAACATCGCCGCCCGTGCTCTTCTCATCATGAAAGCGTACAGCACACATCGCTTTGGGCTACGTTCGCTCTGAAGCGAAACTTGCAAGAAAAGAAAAAAGAAAAAAGAACTGCTCTCTAAAGCGAAAAGCATGACAAAATGACATTGCATTGTCATGGTTGGAGAGATTTACGATGTCGTGATCGATCGCAATTTAGCATTTGGCGGAATACACAGAGTGAAAATCAGATAGTTGGACACGCCCCCTAACACCCTTATGATAGAAGTCAGGAAAGGTCCATTTTTCAAATGAAGATGATCCTACTTGATTATAATGTGGTGTGGGGTGTATTAAGACTTAATTTAAGAGTGATTTTTCCCTTTCAGATAAAGTCAGGCCGATAATTGAAAATATCAAAACTGCGTCACTTGAAATGCAATCTCATCCAAAACGAACATCTTTTCATGTTGATAATATTTATAATGCACGTCAAGGCCAGGGGGCCAAATCTGGTCCGCGATTATTTGGTCCGCAAAAGCAAATCAAGCATGCCAGGCGCCATGATGCTTGCGAGAGTCCAAACCAAAATGTCAAATTGTCCCATGTAAACCACAATAACAGTCGTTATTTTTTACTTCTAATGTGAAAATTAGTTATTCATTAACTCACTCACTGCTATTCATGAATTTAGTCAGGAATTGAAAATATGATGTAGGGTGCCACTCCTGAATTTGTTTGGGTTTTGTTTTTACATGCTAGGGTGCCGATTAAGTCCTGGCCATGGCCCAGGCAATGTTTTCTTTTCCACGAGGTGACAAAATTTCCTTTTTTTTCCATGTTAGCGCTTTGTTCCAGCTTCACATGCCATATTGCACTGTATTTTGGACAGCATTTCAAGGTCATATAACTCCAGACCCATACAATTTAGGAATTAACGATTTATTTCTGATGAAAGAAGATATTACTTCACCTATAGGGCGCACCAACATATGAGGCGCAGGGTCATCTTTTGAAGAAAACCAAGGCTTTTGGGTGCGCCTTATGCACCGGAAATTACGGTAAGACTACTAAGTCTTTCATCACAATAAAAGAGTTTTCAAGAACAATGTACTTCGTACTAAAAGTACTAAAGTGTTGATTATTTTCTCACATTTCTTCCCCTTTGCTATTTCTGCTGGAGTAGACTCTCTGCACACCATACTGCCCCTCACAGGTCAGTCTTGGTTCTACAACAACATCTCTAGAATGTGGAGGCTTGCAATTTATATTTTATTCTCATTCTGATTCAAATCCCATCATTCTTGCCAAATGACAGTGCAATGTTTGATAAAATATTTTTTCAGACTGATACCAGTCTGATGACTTACTCATTAATATGGACGACCGACAACTCTTGTACTTATGATTGATAAATTTTTCATTTAACGCAATGACAAGTATTAGTGGGGAGGACTTACTTGATGACTGGATTTGCTTGCCTTAAGTATCGGTGGCTGTTATCGGCAGTCTCCATGAGTATTCACACATCCATCCATTTTCTCATCTGCTTAATCGTTACAAGGGTCCCGGACTGGCGGGGGTTGGAGCATCTCCTCCATGAGTAACCTATAACAATAATAATAAAATAAAATAATGTAAAAATGGTGTTGACATATCTAGCGCTATATCTTAACCATATGGTGTAAATAAGGCTGGTTTTGGCCCACTACCAATTTCTAGTAACGGTGCCCACCCCTCACCAACTCGCAATAATAATGTATCAAGTCACTCTGTTATTCAGCCCATAAACTACCAACCAGTGTGGTAGGGTCCACAAAGCAGGGCGAACAACACACTGCAATATATTGTTGTGTCAAGGGAGAGCTGAAAAGGCGACGCAAGGACCATAAAGACAAGCGTGACTGGAGCATTTTCAATATGGACAGCGAAGATGCACGGTGCCTGGAAAATGAAGCCTTTTCGATTTTCTTCCCTTCTTCATGCTATTAAAAATGAATAACGTGCCAACATGGCCCTCGATCCGCTCGGCAGCCAATGAACTCCGGATGCGCGGCGGGCTCGCTCGCAGATGTTAAGACGCATGAATTATGCAAAAACGTAGCTGCCTCGTCCTGATATTCACAATGCGCGATCGTCTCCGTTGCGCGGGTCGACGCAGGTGCCGCGACATGGCGGGTATTCACCTGTCACACCCCCACCGCCAACCCCCCAAAATGAAAAAAAAAAAAAAAAAAATGAAAAACTGAATGGTGTCCAATTGTGTAATTTTCACTCTGAGCCGAGCGCTCGCAAAAGACAGGCAGAAGCAAGGTGGAAGCACCCAACTTTTCCTCACTATGTCCAAGCACTACCCACTAAGGGCTGCCTTTCATACCTCTCATCCTCCTCTCTTCTCATGCCAAGGCTTATCCGCTGAGTGCAACGGTTAACCTCGTCGCCCCCCTGCTTCTCTGGGAAAATCCTGACTCAAATTCAAAGCGATGAAGTGGTAATTGAAAGATTGTGACTGACGCGCCGATAATTGGGGTCCAGCGTAAGTTCTCCGTCTCGAATTCGGAGGGCCGGGGGCTTACTCAGCAGACGCTCTCCTACCTTCCATGGGTGTAATAACACTCTGGTATGGTTTGTTTTCATCCCGTTTTTGCAAGTGGTCCTCCGAGGGGGGGAGGGGGGGGGGGCTACCGCTCTCTCACGCTCACAGAATTGTGAGCAAGTGAGGCTTGGTGGCCTGGGGAATGAAATAGGGGATGAAATGTCGCAACGTGGAAGCGACCATGTCTATACCCGTAAGTCCTTCTCTATACCATGGTGGCGACAAATAAATCATTGTGGGTCTGATGTGCATTGATGGCAAGCATTGTGTCACTTAGATACTTGATTAGCGTGTCTGTCACTGCGCCTCACGCTTAACATGACTCCAGCTGCGAAAGGCATTGCACGCTGCCAACGGGCACGACGCTGATGAGCCATCCTTCAAACTGACAGTGCCGTAATGTGTCAGCAAATGTGTCTCACTTCCATTTTTAGATTTTGTTGCAATATGGAAAATGCATTTGCATATGATGTATTGTCCCATGCTAATGTATTCAAACACAGAGGCCAATTCTTTTCCTGCTTCCTCATTGTCACGGTCTTGTTGCTTAAACTCGTTTCAAAAGAGCATCAAACAGCTGCAGCTCAGGTTCTGACCAGAACAAAAAGGTAAGAATATATTAGCGGGGGTCTTAAAGGCTTTACAGTGGTTCCCAATGAACTATGGGGGAAATTTGAAAATTATATTACTGGTCAATAAATCGCTAAATATTTTGCGTACTGAATACATCACAGAATGTTGACTGAATATTAAACCCAGCTAGCCTGTGAAGTCTGCTACTCTGATGAAATTAGTGGAGTGGTATGCTACATACAAATGCCATAAAATACGCTTCAAACAAATATGTATCTATCATCTGTTGGGGTGGTGAGAAAAGTAAAAATGCAGTCTCAGGAACAAGCTGGATGAGAATTTCCCTTTCCCAACCGAATTCTGAACCGCTAAAAGAAACAAAGTACAGTAAAGTCTCATTATATCGATATTGGTTATATCGATAGTACTGCTTATTACGATACTATTTCTATGAACGCAAGGAGAAAATTTACATGCCGCAGGATCGGATATATCGATAGTCCGGTTATATCGATATTTTTTTCCGACTCCCGAGAATATCGATATAACGAGACTTTACTGTATACCTCTTCGTCTGTGTAAGCGCTCAGTCGTACAGGAGTGGTCCATCGATGAAAAGGTTTCTTCATCCGTCATCTGTACTTATTTGAAGGTGTCAGATGTTTCGCTCCTCATCTGAAAAGCTTCATCAGCGAACTATATATTTTTTTACTGGTAGCTCTGCCCCTATATGGTATATACATATCCCTAATGTCCAGGGGTGGTGGTGCCAGACCTCTGCTTTGACGGGTCCATGCTCTAAGGTTGTGGGGAGCACAGCACTATTCCTTGAAGCTAATCTTCTTACTTCTTTTGTCCCGACTGATTATGTTCTATGAATGGCCCTGACAGTATAGGGCCATAGCTACGAGCAAAAAAATTAGTTCGCTGACGAAGCTTTTCGGATGAAGAGCGGAACGTCCGATACCTTCAAAGAAGTACAGATGATGGATGAAGAAACATTTTCATCGAAAGTAGACCTCTGATACTGTGCACAGATTGGCCTTAGCGTGCCTCTGAGTATTTTTAGAATCACACCAGAACCAAAGCCAACCACGTCATGGACCCCCCCGCACACCTTTGAAAAAAGTCCAACATCTCAGAAGTGCTTTGACCAAAGAAGAATAATGACTCAACATTACCAACCGTACCAAGGCGCACAATTTGTGCTCGCAGCTTCAATTTGGTGCTGCTAATTTTGTCCCACACAACAGATATGCTCAATTCTCTACATTTAAGCCAATTTACCATGTAAATATATGCAAATGTAACTGAAGAGATTTAAGCCTGGGGACTTACATTTGATATTCTATTACAGTGACAGCAAGTGAATGCCACGGCCACAATATACATTTGACGACATCATCAGCGCAAAATTGTTCATCAGGAATAAAACAACTTGTCGGGTACGAACAGTGTCACCTTGCATGTTTTATGCCCTTATTTTATTTATTCACTACGACTCACTGATTAACTCGATCTGATGGCACTCCCAACGCTGAAAACAAATTGTATTTTAAAAATAGCACATGCTCCGTGTGTGTAGTTGATAACTGCCCTCAAAATGTTATGTAAACAGCATGCCTGTGTTCAGATATGGGAATTAATGTCCCGCCTAAGCGTATGCTAACTTGTGCTCGCTTCAGTCTCACCCAGCTGTCAAAACTTTGGCGAAAACATTGCGAGGGGCGCATCTGGCTGTGTGCGATGGCAGCGGAGAACAAAAAAGGTGTTCTGTGGAAAAGGTTTATCTTGGGATAGACACAAGTACGTTTGACCTTTAATAGGGTTTGGAGTTGGGTAGCAAAGGATTTTTTGCCAAACCTTTGTGAAAAAAGATGGGACAAGTAAGTAAAAAAATAAGAAATCATAGCAATGTATGGAAATGTCCCATTCCCCCTTCAATCCAAAACCTCTCCACCATCTTTAATACCTCTTCAAAATGTAACAATTATCTTTAACTCATTCACTGCCAGATGATGTGCAAAAATGTGTCCACTCCAGTGCCAGGGTTTTTGTCATTGTCAGTTGAATTCCAAGACACACAGAATACTGAATTTTTGGATGACATAAACATTTAATGCAGCGTAAGAAACCTTAGACTCTCTTCTTCTCTTCATCAAAAAAAGTTAATTGGTCTGTAGTTATCTGAGCTTGAAATGGTGGCGGTTGTACAAAATACAATTCAATGCATACATATTGATTATTATATAGCGCTTTAACAACAGCTGAAGCTTTAACAAATCGGCAACATGGACAAAAGGCAAATGCTACTGCTTTATGGAAAGGAAAAACATTGCCAGGGGTCTGACCAGCGCTTTATCGCCACCCCCGCAAGAAAAAACAAACCCGAACAAATTCGGGAATTGCGCGCCACGTCATGCTTTCAAATTCCCAAATACATTTGGGAATGACAGCGAATCAGTTCACGTTCATTTAACCATTACATTAGTCATTGATATTTATATAAAAATTATTTGTTGTCTGGTGAATTTCATTCACTGTCAATAAAATGTGAATATTTTGAATTAATCTTGAACAGATTAATTGGATTGACATTATTTCCTATGGGAAATACTGCTTTGGTTTTCATTATTTTAACTTTTAGGACATATTTTAGAACACTAAAATAAAATGACTTTCTTTAGCCCACGGCCCAGCGACAACCTCCTTCCTCCGAAATGCGCACTCTGAACTAAATGTCTTCATTTTCCTGCGTCCAAAGGGGTCCAGTGGCATATTAATGATGCAAGTAAGCACAATCTTCCAGTGAATTCTGTAGCATTGTCGCTTTGCTTAGCTAGTATAGCTTTTGTCCGTGCTGTTTGCGATACACCCTAAAAATCAACGTGGCTTGCCCTAATTTTCTCTTTTTGTCCAAAACACAAAGACAGGTGGTTGTTTGTTTTTAAGCGGCACCAATTTGAGACTGTCATGGAACTGCAGCATCTTGAGTTGTTTGACGTTACTCTTCGACCAAAAAAGCAGCTTCGAAGCAGCAGCCCACTTCCTTCATTCATATGCCGTCATTTTCTTGATGAGGGTTATGAATTAATCAAAAGAAATTAATTATTGCCTGGTTCAGCGCTTCATGTTTCTTCATACAAAAGCATAATGACTTTCTTTGGCCCACGGCCCCATAACAATCTGCTTTTACCCCCCCCCCCCCACTGAAATGCCCACTCTAAAATAATTGTCTCAATTTCAGTCTGTTCAGAATGCATTTTTTGAATTAAACACCTCCGCTGCATTAGAAGTCACTGTTATCACCACAATCACGCTTCGCGTTGCATCAACAGGATCCGGGAGATTTTTTTTTTCCCTAGAAGCGGCGGTATTCCTCCCAGCACGATGTGTCAGTGGGGGTCACACACAATAAAGCGTTTCATGTGTTACTCTTGGATGCGCCCGTTTGCCGACCCGTGTGGATAATCGGCTCGCGCGGATCTGACCTCATCCCTTTCGCAGTGGGAGAGATGTGTTGACCAAAAGCGTGTCACAAACATTAAACCAATGGAACTGTTTTTTTTTTCTCTAAGTCACAAGAACGCTTGTGCTATCCATCTTCATCCAGTACCTTGCTGACACTCAATCTTTCCTTGTTTTTTTTCTTTTCTTCCATTTTTTTTCCTGACTGCTTTTTATCTTTGCCCAAGCATTGGAGATCATGCTGCTCCATTTTTGGATGATTCTCCACTCCTTAAACCCCAATGGCCAAAATTCACTACTCAATGATTCTTGCCACATTTCCAGAATATATTCCCGCCTGAACCGCACAGATTCCGAGTAGAATTTTACTGATCGGCTCCACAGGCAAGTTTTAATACAGACTTCCTCTCATCGTCTTCTTATATTGGATTGGATTAGCCTTTCTTAGTCTCGCAGTGGAGAAATGTACATTTCACAGCAGCAAAGTCATGAAAGTAAGAGTAAAGGAAAAAGAAGAAGTAGAAAAACAAAATACAGCACCTGCTGTAAAGGCAGCCCCTCTCAAAGCGCCATCTTGAAGTCAAAAGAAGAAAAAACTAAATAACAAATTATATGACAACACAAAGACACATAGTCATTCAATCTTCAGCACTTTCTGCATTCGTTTCTTTGTTGTATGAAGCAGTTCTAGATGAAAAGGAGAGGATCAAAGTGTTCATTTCACCAGTGGATCATGGTGAAATGTGCACGTCTGCAACAAGCTAACTGCTGAAAGCAAACAGGAAGAAGTAGCATCCATTGATGAAAAAAGATGATCTCACATCTCCCGACTAACATATATGCGCTTCAATTCCAAGCCGCCACAGTTCCACATACAGGCATCGGCGCTCTGCGCTGACGGTCGCTTCTTCTCATCGCGGGCTCTTCAAGAGAGCTGTGTAGCGATGACAGTCAAATGGCACCGACATTCCTCCCAATCAAAAACAGTGCTGGCATATTTGTGCTTCCGAAAAGGCGCACATGCTCAGCAGAATCTCCTCCTTGATGAATGTCATGGCCAAAAATGAAAAACAATCCATATCCGTTCCACACGATGCACAACAACACAGTGACAAAATAAAACACAAAAACAACAAAAAATGCAAGGTTCATTAGAGCACTTGCTGACGGCTGCCTACTCACCCACCATCTTGGACTTCTTACAACACCATTTTGAGCATTGAGAGTTTAAAAAAAAATCTGATGCATTCAGTCAGTATAAATTCTCGTTTAGCAAAAATGATTCTCAAATTCCCATCGGACACGTATGTTTGTTTATGTTTTGTTTTTTTCTATCCTCTCTGAGTTCCATCCAGAGTGTGACCCCTTGCTGGAGGGCATGTGGCCTACATGGTATTGAAATAAGTAAATCATTGCCTCCATCTCTGGGGGCGTCTGATTCAGAGACATAATGGACACACAAAGAAATGCTATTGGAAAGGAAAGCGCTCTCGGGTACGGAGCCCTTTTGTTGTGTGCCTTGCGTCTGCATTATAATGACTTAGTGGACAAGCTCGGATACATAAAGTCTGGAGCGGCACTACTAAAAACCGGCAGAAAATGTGTGCTATTAAAATACTGAAAAGCTTGAGGAAATGAATTAAAACCAATGTAACTCACTCGCGTGATTATATTCAATCCTCAACAGTTGTCAGGTGGAATTTTCATTTCAATGCCATTTTCATGTCGTGCGGAGTTACAGTGTGTTCCTTTTTACAAGATGGTGGATCTGCACAAGTACTGTGGATCTTTTTTTATTTTAATTTATTGCGTATGATACATATCTAACGCTTTTGTGGGCAGCGGGGTTACTCCAGTGGACATTGTTTTTTCAGCTTGTACACGAGGGAGGATCACATTTTTCTTAGTTACTACCTTTTTTTTTTTTTGGAGGCTTCGAAAGCTGACCGCTTGTTTAATTCCGCCATTTTGAAAAGTGTCTATGTTGTGTTCAAGTGTCAAGTGAATGTGATTTCAACAAAATGTCAGAATGTATTATTTGAAAAAACAAATTGTGATAATAATCACCATTAATATGAATGGTTCCTCATGACTGGTAAAAATCGAGCCAAACTATCGTAATGAACTCAACTTGCCACGTCAATACGCAAAGTTACTGCAAGCTAGCCTGCACACTGCTCAATAGCTTGCACACTTGCTTTCTGCTATCTCTCGCAGACGTTTATTAATGGGACACTCTGAAGGCGGAAGTACACGCCGAAACATGTCAGATATTTAAACAACCAATAACGCCACTGTCTGTAAAAAAAAAAGAATATGTGACAAATGACATTAATGCGAACCTGGCATGGGGCATGTTAATGTGCCACTGAATCCTTCGGTCCATTCAACCTAAAGTGTGGAAAACTTGTCATCTATTTTTTTTTTCGCCATTTTATTCAAAAGGCGGCATTTACCTGTTTCAACAGCAATGGCCAATGTATGTCAGTATAATTAATCGAAATTTGTCTTTCAGTCAACTGAAGCCCAAACAGGAAATGAACAGTGAAAAGGTGAGAATAATGTATTTTATCTGCGAGCCAGATGCAATCATCAAAAGAGCCATATATGGCTCAAGAGCCATATGTTTCTGACCCCTGCTCTACAGGCTAGCTAATATCGAATGATGAAAATGGGCCATATGTGTCGTAAACGGAGTAGGATTTCAAATTAAATAATATTGGCAACAGAACACCACCTCACACATATTTACAAGTCACGACAGGTATGTGCTGAAAACCGTGTGTCACAGATCATATTTCATTTTTCTTACATTTCACTCGAAATATAAGATAAGAAAACCTTTATTTGTCTCACAAAGGAGAAATCCGGAATTAGAAAAGGGGAATTTGTCGGATTTTTGATGCTGGCATGGCGCATGTCAACAGAGATGCTGTTCATGGTCATGACAGCAATCCTAATCACAAGTGTCTTGTTTCCCAAGAAGCCTATTTGTTTAACACATTTTGAGGGAAGCTGGGATAGCTAGGCTATTGTTATGCTCGTTTAACAAGTGCTAATGCCACGACAAAAAAGACACTGCCGAAGATGTGTGCTTCTCCACGCTGGGATAACGGCCCAGGAAGGCTGATCAAATCACGCTTGTCCCAACCAGCTTCAAACGTAGGCAATAATTCACACGTGGGAGAGCGCGAGTCCAAAGAAAGAAATGAGCCACACATCCCACACACTTGGGTGTGTTTACTTCGCACGCGGCCATAGCATCAATGACGCTCATGTGTTTGACATGGCACCATGGCTATTTCGGTGCAGTCTAGTGACACTTAACGCTACTGGAAGAGACCCCCCGCTGCTAGCGACGCTAGAAACATGCACTTCATCAATGTGTCCCAACAGTAACGAGGAGGGGGAGGATGTCGGAGAATGATGGAGGTGGAAGTAGCTTGCATAACTCATGTTTGTATTCTACCTTGAAAGAGACGTCATTCACCGCGGCCATGACGTTGTACATTCGGAGAGATCAGCGTTCACCCTAATTTGTCATCTGATCTTTTCATCCAGCCATTTTCTATGACACTCGTTCTCATTAGGGTACAACCACTTGTGGCCAACCGTTCGCAGCGAACTGACGAGTGGTGGGCCTTGCATTTTCTACTTTGGCCTTCGCTGGGGAATTAATTAGGGCGATTACACAAATAAATAAATAGATAAATTTGTCTTCCATATGTCGATCTTAAATGCAATCAAAGCCGCCAAGATTGTGGCTCTCCATTTTATACATCACTCATACGATTTTATATCAGAAACTCACATGTTAACTCATTGATTGCCATTCACTAATTTATTTGGGAATTGAAAATATGACGTAGAGCGCCATTCCCGAATTACTTCGGGTTTTGTTTTTTCTTGCTTGGGTGCCGATAAAGCCCTGGCCAAATCCCTGGCAATGTTTTTTCCTTCCACAAGGAGGCAGCATTTCCGTTTTGTCCATGTTAGCGCTTTGTTCCAGCTTTAGCTGTTGTTAAAGCGCCACATAAACCAATATGTATGTATTTTAGCGTATTTGGGACAGACGTCCTCATTTCAAGCTCATCTAACACCGGACCTATATAATTTAGGATTTTTTTTCTGATGAAAGAAGAGACTAAGATTTCTTACGCTGCATTGAATGTTTATGTAGTCCTAAAACTCAATATTCTGTGGGTCCTGGAATTCAAGTGACAATGACAAAAACCCTGGCACTGGAGTGAACACATTTTTGTCTGTTTGACAGAGAATGAGTTAAATAACATTTGGGCCCATCAATACAAAGCCAAAAAAACAACTACACCTTACAATTTTTCCCTTCATATTTTAATTTTTAAAATGTAAAATATGTGCTTAATCAATTTTGCCATAATCGTCCAACAAAGAATTAGAGTGAGGGGGGGCAAATACTCTCTATACTGTACTATTTGACGCCTTAACGAGTGCCTTCCAGCGGAAAAAGGCTGTGAGTGCACAAAAGTCCCAGTTGGCTGCACAAACGCGTTGCGTTACAGCACGTGTGTAGAAAAGGGGCCGCCGTTTCGTGTCCTGCAGTGCGTAATTTAAAAGCATGGCGTCCTAATTGCTTAGTCAATACCAGCCACACTTGATAGGCTACAGCGGTGACCTCGCGGTGAGCGCAAAAGATGCGCTGACCCTTGATGTTTTGGGCGCTTGAAATGTGCCAGATGCATTCTTCCGATTCAATGCACTCACGTTGGAGCTCCATTAAGGCTGACTGGAGCAGTGACATCACTGAATGCGGCTTGTATCCAGGACAGGAATAAGAATATTGGGAGTGGTAGTAATGGAAAAGCAGATAAAAAATGACATAAATTAAAATAAAAAAACAGACCCTGGGCAAAGAGCAGTAACGGCTCAGTACTAATCCGACCACTTCCCGTTCGCGAGCTGTGTCGTCGCAGTGTGCGCAGACGTACTCCATCACTGTAACGTGGCACTCTAATGAGTGTCGCGGGGCACGGGGGTCAATGGCTGAGATGAGTTTCCTGCTGATAAGTGAATGTGCCGGCAGATAAGTGCAGTGGACGGCGGATCTGCGTTGTCGCTTTTCTGGCCAGTTAAAGAAAAAAAATAAATAGCAGTTCCATTCTTGATAGCAAGTATTCTCTATTCAAACATTTCAGGGACAGCGATGCTGCTACATTCATTCATTCATTCATTCATCGATCCATCATCCATCTATGTATTTATTAATATATATACAGACACTTCCCTACTTAGTATTTATGGACATTCGAGTTATGAACGGTACATACGAACATTTTTGTTCATATGTCACGTTATATGTAGTATTCTCTCCAGTTATACATGTACATAAGTATCTTTATAGAGCATATATGTTTGCTTATTTTTCAGTACAACCCAATACAGGTTACTTATACAACCCTTAAACATATTTATATAAACCTTAAACATACTTATATAAGCCCTAAACATACGTTCCACATAAAATTACAAACAAATTCGCCTTAAGAACTACCGTTCGGAACGTATATCGTTCGTAAGTTGGGGAGTGTCTGTATCTATGCATCTATTCATCTATAAAACTATTAATCTATTTCTTTCTTTAGTTATTTTACCTGTAACTCATTCATTGCCAGACGATGTGCAAAAATATGTCTCCTCCAGTGCCAGGGTTTTTGTCATTTTCACTCGAATCCCAGGACCCACAGAATATTGAGTTTTAGGACTACATAAACATTCAAAGCAGCGTAAGAAACATTAGACTCTCTTCTTTTATCAGAAAAAAAGTTAATTCCTAAGTGATATGGGTCTGGAGTTATCTGAGCTTGAAATGGGGGCAGCTGTATAAAATACAATACTACATATTGATTGATATAGCATTTTTATTTAACAACAGCTAAAGCTTGAACAAAGCGCTAACATGGACAAAATGCAAATGCTGCCCCCTTGTGGAAGGGAAAAAAACATTGCCAGAGGTATGACCAGTGCTTTATCGGCACCCCCGCATGAGAATGACGCTCCACGTCACACACTTCAATTCCCGAATAAATTCGGGAATGGCAGCGAATGAGTTAAAGTGCGCTGAGTGCACCGAACATGCCGTGACTCTTTATCTTTTCAGTGTCTTTGTTATTGCTAATGACTGTATGACTGATTTGAGAGTTAAGTGGCCCCACGGTGATGTCTCCCCGCCACTCATACGTAGGTAAGTGATAACAGCCCCCAAACTCATTTGCATGTCATTATATGGCGTTCGCACATGCGAAGAAAAGCGTCGCTGTAATCATCCAACTTTTAAGCGTGCAATTATGCCGCCATTTGCTTTTTTTCCCTGTGGCCTGACAGAGCGCCGTGCGGCGGGATTAATTACACGTTGGTGATTTCGTGCAACAAAGTGACGCGTCGAGATCTGCGCTGTGTCAGAGAGCACATTTCGCAAGGATGAAAAGAAGCAAAGTACGATTACGCTACAGATTGTCAAGCCAAAAGTGTTGTCATCGTCGCGCCGTGGAATTGTGTTCGTGCTGCGTCGTAGAGGTTTGATCTTACTCAAACGAGGTCCAAAGGCATGTGAGGCGTGGCCCATCCTTGCCGGGGCCTTTGCTATTTGTATAGACGGGAGGCTTGATGCCTTCATTGTGTCGGCGATATGCACAGGATATCGGCAGCTCTAAGCGAGACTGGCAGCGGCTGTAATCAGTCAGTTCGTCCAATGTCAGGAGGCAGACAGGCGAGGCGGTCACACGTCAAACCCACAAACCCAAGAAAGGCAGCTTTTCCTCAACAGACTGATTTTTCGGAGCGCCCAAACGGTTTGATCAAATTTTCTTCAATTCTTAAAAAGGAAAAACCTAACCTCCTCCCTTGATAAACAAACAAAATTTTAAAAAAAGACAATACAACTTCAACTTTCATGCAAAAAACATCCTGACATGTAAGGCGGTGTTATTTTGGGAATTCAAAAAGTCACATTACATACAAATATAGTACTGCATGTGACATGAATAAAGTTTTATTGTATTGATGGTATTCAGCTCCATCCAGAGGATGTGGTCGCGGCTTGAAATTGACGCAGATTTACGTTGGACGGGAGATGTGAGACACTTTCCTTTCGTCAATGGGTGTTACAGCTTGGTGTTTACTTTCAATATTTAGCTTGTAGTAGACGTGCACATTTCACCATGTCGTCCCTGATCCAATGGTGAAAAGGATGCTTTGATCCTCTCCTCTGCCATGCTTCATACAACAAAGAGGGTGCAAAAGTGCTTCCGATTGAATAACTGTCTGTCTTTTGTGTTGTGTCACATTATTTGTTAGTTAGTTTTTGTCGTTGTTTTGACTTCAAGATGGCGCCGCGAGAGTGGCTGCCTTTACGACATGTCCTGTATTTATCTTTCTTTCCTTTTCTCTTAACTTTCATCACTTTGCTGCTGTGAAATGTAAATTTCTCCACTGTGAAACTAATAAAGGTGAATCCAATCCAATGCAAAACTATTTTAAAATGGGCCATTGGTTGAAGGTACACTTTATATGCCCAAGTGTGGCAAAATACGGTAATCGTTGCATATTTAAAGATTACAACACGTCAGTTTTATTTATTTATTTTGATGTATTTAATTATTTGGCTGCGTAATGATTGGTAGACACGGTATTAGAGCCTAGAAGAAAAGCATGCCGTATTTGCCAAAATGGATAAACAAGTTAAATGAAGCTATTCCTTTTCTTGTGACTAATGGAGCACTTATAAAGTCACGTCATTAGCTTTTGAATATTGATGCGGAAAGAAGTGGCTGCGTGGGTGTCATTTATAACACGCACAACTATTTAATATGCATTATCTTTCAAAGCAGGCGGTCGTATTATTCTTTCTCTATGAATAATATTGACTCCGTTCGGCGGCCGCTGTCCCATAAATGCTGCATGCCAATGCAACACTGTGGGGGTCTTTGCACTAGTGACCCTCCGCAATGGGAAGAGGGCAGCAGGTGAGGAGAGTGGGGGGCTCTAGAAAGTGGCCGCCAGAAAACACTGTTGACATTTTTGCAGCGAGTGATCTGCAAAACAGATGTCTGTTAATGGCGTGCCGTGCAAAGTGTCTTGTGACTTCGCCACAGCCGATGTCTCGCCATGATGTCTGTAGCGCCGAGCTAGAAATGTCACGAAAGCACTGTAAAGCAATAAACACTTGAACAACAAAAAGATGAACTAATGGCAAAGACAACGCCGAGGACAAGTGGTATGAGATTGGGGTCAAAAGATGTCAACTGAGGCCTCAATGACTTCAAGTGGTCACGTTATGACAAGTTTGATTGAATGTCTCTGTAAAATGACCAATCTCGGGTCTTCTAACAATCCTCTCAAAATCACAAGTCCAAAATGATAACTGCCAACTCCTGATGTCACTCACTCAGCCACGTCCCAATCACTAGATTCAGGAATGCCAATTCATAAAACCAGTGAACTTTTTTGACAGTCTTTCGTGTGCAGTAAATATAATGATCAAGATCCTAACAGGGGTTGAATCGAGCTTCCCGTCACTCCCCCACTCGCATGTTTGACCAAAGCAGCACAACTCACATACATACGCATGTCTGCGGCATTATGACATCTCCCAACATGTTGGAAAAATACCAAAGAGGAAATGTTACCGATTTCTGGATTCAAAGACACTTTTGTGGTTAACATGAGTCAGTGATAATGTCTTTATTATCATTATCTTTTTTTACGACATTAGCATATAAAACAAAACAATCCAATAAATGTGCACCACAATTTCTCAGAAATTACTTTTCACACAAATAAGTGAAACACCGTTATTTGTAATAAAGATTAATTAGCAATTTACTGTCTTTCTAGTTAAAAAACAATTAGTTTGTTGGATAAATTAATTGGAAAAAACAGTTGCGGGGATCAGTTTTCCACATTTACAAGGTCTGATTGTCTGAGGCGTACATTTGTCCATCCACCATCAAATTGACACACTGCAGTCTCTCCGTCGATAATGTAGCGATTTACGCTTGGATTCAAACACACGAGAGAGAGAGAGAGAGAGAGAGAGAGAGAGAGAGAGAGAGAGAGAGAGAGAGAGAGAGAGAGAGAGAGAGAGATAGTGAGAGAAGGAGACAGAGAGAGCTAAAGAGTTTGAGAGAGACAGAGGGAGAGAGAGAGAGAGTAGAGAGAGAGAGAGAGAGAGAGAGAGAGAGAGAGGGAGATAGTGAGAGAAGGAGACAGAGAGAGCTAAAGAGTTTGAGAGAGACAGAGGGATAGAGAGAGAGTAAGAGAGAGACAGAGGGAAAGAGAGAGAGAGAGAGAGAGAGAGAGAGAGAGAGAGAGAGAGAGAGAGAGAGAGAGAGAGAGAGAGAGAGAGAGAGAGAGAGAGAGAAAGTGAGATACAGGGAGACAGTGAGAGACAGAGACAGAGAGAGCTAGAGAGTTTGAGAGAAACAGAGGGGGAGAGAGAGACAGAGAGGTAGAGAGATTGAGAGAGTGGACGAGAGAGAGAAAGAGTGAGAGAGAAAGAGAGAGACAGAGAGACACAGAGCGCGAGAAAGAGACAAAGAGAGACAGAGAGAGAGAGAGTGAGAAAGAGAGAGACAGAGCGAGACAGAGTGACAGATTGAGATAGAGACAAAAGACAGAGAGAGAGAAACAGAGACAGAGATACATAGAGAGGCAGAGAGCGTGAAAGAGAGAAACAGATAGAGAGAGAGAGAGCAAGAGAGTGAAAGAGAGAGACCTAGAAAGAGAGAGAGAGAGAGAGAGAGAGAGAGAGAGAGAGAGAGAGAGAGAGAGAGAGAGAGAGAGAGAGAGAGAGAGAGAGAGAGAGAGAGAGAGAGAGAGAGAGAGAGAGAGAGAGAGAGAGAGAGAGAGAGAGAGAGAGAGAGAGAGAGAGCACCACTGCCTTCTCCACGAAAAGGAGACTTTTGATCTCAGAGGAGACTGCGGGTCGACCGCAGCAAAGCGGAGAATGTGGCATGAAATACGCCACGCATATTTCAGTTGAAAGTTGACATGGGAAGTCAGGGCCGCGGACGCACACAAACATTATAAACTGGGGGAAACGTTTCCATACTGTCGCAGTCGACTCGCATGAGCATCAACGCTAAACGCGTTCGGACATGTTTTCAAACTTTACAGGCGCGTTAAAAATGAATGTTGGTGTTGTCTGTGATGTAATAAAAAATGACAAACACCATGTAAAAATTAGTATAGTAAGATCATGCTTATCTAATGAACATCTAAAAATAAATATGCCAGCAAATACATTTTTACGGAAGAAATTGCTAAAATAACACCGTGTTTCATTTTTGGACGAAATAAGTTTGTTTTTATTCAGAATTCACAAAATGGCGAGTGAAAGTTGGTCGAGACGAAAGCGGGAACAATCGTCATGCGCGCGACGTTTCCGCCAAAGGAGCAGGTTATTAATTTAACGGGCCGTAATTGAAAACATTTGTAATTTCGGGGTCGTTAACGCCTTTAAGAGGAAGGAGATAAAATAAAGCTTCAGGTAGCAGCCCGTGCCGGCAGTTATCGCAACCTCTGCTGCATTGCAAACAAATAAAAGCAAAAGGCAGCGACCGTCAGGGTCCAGAAATACTAATTACCTGCTGTTTTCCGGCTTCTGCGCAGCCCACCTTTCTTGGGACAATCAATAATTACGCACAAAAGGGCCGAGGGAATGAAATCAGCCTGATGGCCATTAGCGTGGGGAGCGGGAAGAAGTTCATTAACCATTCAGCTGGCGCGCTTGTGTGATTTCCAATACGAGAGCCGACGAGGTGGCCTTTTGTGTTGGCAAGAAGCCGTCTTGAACCGCCATTTTTACCTCCGCCAAGGATGTTTTGGTGTTTGGGATTTTACGTGAAGCAAGTTCCACAAATTTTCATCAGGGCACTGCATAAAGCAAGGATTACATTAGATGAGCATCTATTTGTCTCACAGTGGAGAAATTTACATTTCACGGCAGCAAAAACAACACCGGAGCTGCTGTAAAGGGAGCCACTCTCGCGGCACCCTCTTGAAGTCAATAAACAAAATAAATAAATAATGTGACAACACAAAAGACAGTCAGATTTGTACTACCTTTCCAACAGCCATGGTAACAAAGGGAAAATCGCCACACATTGCCCCCGCACAAAAAAAAACTAAACAAAATAAAAACCACAAAAACAAAAGAAAAACACTCACGTATTTTAATGGAAAAATATGAGAAAATATGAGACTTAAAAATATCATACACGAAGCTGTAGCATCTATTGATGAAAAGAAACTGTCTCACATTACCTGTCCCACGTAAATCCGGTTCAATTCCAAGCCGCAACAGTTCTACATAGTTGTTGCTGTTCCTTCTTTTAAAAGAAGTAAGGATGCCTGACGAAAGCTTCAAAAGGCATGCAAGTACAGCATATGGTTGCATGTCATCGCCCGTACATCCATGCGCTTTCCTACACCTCGCGTGTCGAGTGCATTTAGCGCATCACTTCCTAGTTGGGCCCTCGCAAAGCCTTTATAAAAGCTTTCCGCAAACTCGCCCGTGTTGACCTCGTGCTGGTAAAGTCAGACCTCGACTCTGAAGCAGGCGCGGACGACACAAAAGGGACAGTATATGGCGGCCGGAGATAAATAAAACAAGAGGGATCCGTTTAAAAATTGAAACCAGCTAAGCAATGCGTTTTTTTATTCCTCGTGGAATGACCAAACGACCCAAACCACTGGAAAAGCTTTTAATAGAAGAGTAGGAAGTCAGGAAGATGAAAAATTGCATCGCGGTTTTGATCCATGTCACTCTTTGCGCCACTTGTTACCCTTTTTTTTTTACATTTTTATAAAACACGGCACCCATCAGTGAAACGCAGCATGCGTGTATTTACATTGGCGGTTGCCCCCCCCCCACCGCCCCGACAACTATAAATCAAAGACGACTTCTTGTTAACGCTCCCGCGCACGCTTCAAGTGCGACGTGTAAAACAAAGTAGAACATAAACAGCCATCTTCAGAAGCTCAGAAAGGGGAGAGGGGTTGGAGGAGGGGGCCGTATTGTAAAACGCTAACTTACGTCGCCGGGCCCGTATAAGTGATTGATGTCAAGTTAATCTCAAGACGAGACGAAAGAGGAGCTATTAAATGCAATCTTTCTGTTTTAATTGCCTTGACAAAAATCGCTTGAAATGCCTTCGACCCGACTAACGGCGCGGCGTGTTAAATGCGGCAAACGTTTTTCTACCGCACATCATGTCAGAACGTTAATATATCACCGTGGGAAGGTCTTTTTTTTGGTTGTTGTTGTTTTTTTCCCTCCCTTTTTAGAAACCCCCGAAGGGACGAAGTGTCAAAGTGGTTCTCCACAGCGCCGCTATAAATCTTAGCGCTCACTCGGAAAAAAAAAATGTTCATTATTCTTGGGACCAGATGAAATGCTCCGTTTCGTGTATTGAAGCAAAACTGAGTGAGCTTTTAGAGTCCTATTTATGACGTGCAGGCTTACTTTGTTTTGACTTTTTTTTCTTCTCTGTGGTCCTGAGGTGCATCGATGATAAGGAACAAAAAAAAAATGGGGGTGGGAAATCTCAATCTGAACTAAGATAACATGTTTAAGTCATTCACTGCTATTCACAAATTTATTTGGGAATTGTTTTTTTTTTCTTGTTTGGGTGCCGAAAAAGCGCTGGCCTTTGGCTCTGGTAATGTTTTTTTTTCCTTTTCACAAGGGGAAAGCATTTCTCTTTTTTTTAATGTGAGCGCTTTGTTCCAGCTTCAGCTGTGAAAGCGCTATATAAACCAATGTGTTGCATTGTATCTTGGACAGCCGCCCTCATTTCGAGCTCATATAACTCCAGTCCCATAAAATTTAGGAATTAACTCTTTTTTTCTCATGAAAGGAGAGAGTCTAAACTTTCTTACGCTGCATTGAATTTTTATGTAGTTCTAAAACTCAATATTTCGTAGGTCATGGAATTCGAGTGACAATGACAAAACCCCAAGCACTGTAGTGGACACATTTTTGAACGTCTGGCAGTGAATGAGTTAAATATACCCTTACACCACATGTATCAAAGTCAAGGCCCGGGGGCCAAATCAGGGCCCGCCACATCATTTTATTCGGCCCGCGAAAGCAAATCTAACTTGTGAAATTCAATGATGCGTGTCAGAGTCCGAACCAAAATTCCAATTGTCCCATGTAAACCACAAAAACAGTCATTATTTTTTACTTCAAATTTGAAAACTGGTTAATCATTATTTTGTTGTGTGCTTTGTATATAATATGTGGAGATGATGAAACATTTATATGGTTTCCCAAAATTCATAACGGCCCTCCAAGGGAAACCCTAACTACGATGTGGCCCGCGACAAATATGAGTTTGACACCAATGCCTTACACTGGAAAAAAAAGTTCATATCAAAAAAGCCATAAAAGATGATTTGGAATTGCCTGTAAATACCAGGTGATGGCAAGTATTTTTTTTTACTTTGATATAAATAGGCGAACAAAATGAAGCTATTCCCCTCAATTAAGCATAGTTGCTTTGCATCAAGATATGACCAGATGGTTTTGGCCTGAGCGGGGAAAAAAATATTATGAATGAAATTTAACTTCCCCAATTTAGGAACAAAACTCCACCATTGACCAAGTACTTTGCGCAATTTGCTCTGTCTAAATGATTTTTCTGTTCGCACAATAGCAATCAAGCAAACAATAACTTCCCAGTTACAGAGTGGATATGAACATGACCGATCAAGTGCTGGTCACACCTCTGGCAATGTTTTTTGTGCAGCATTTGCCTTTTGTCCATGTTAGCGCTTTGTTCCAGCTTCATCTGTTGTTAAAGCGCTATATAAACCAATATGTATGTTTGCATTTCCCTTTGGCACAGCTGCACTCCTTGCACCTCATATTACCCCAGACCCATATAACTTGGGAATTAACTCGTTTTTTTCTGATGAAAGAAGAAAGTCTAAAGTTTCTAACGCTGTATTGAATGTTTATGTAGTCTCAATATTCTGTGGGTCCTGGAATTCAAGTGACAATGACAAAAACCCTGGCACTTAGAGGACACATTTTTGCATATCGTCTGGCAGTGAATGAGTTAAATGCAAAACAAGAGTTGTATTTACCACCCCAAAACAATCGAGAGAGGCTGAGCAAGCATGTGTACAATGTTCTTTTCTTCCCCAACGTTCTTTGGACAGCTACTTGTCCTCGAAAATGTTTTTTTTTTCCAGCTCAAGTTGTGCTCAGACTTTTTCATTTCGAATAGGATCATTTGCGACGTGCCCCAGGAAGACGGCTTCCTTCGCTCTTGTGTTGCTTTTCAAGTTGTCTTCGACGCCATGCTCTTTCACGCTCTCTGCTGAGATTCATTTTGTTTCACTTTTGTGAAAATCACAGTTTAGTGGAGAGGGTATGTGTCAGGGAAAGGCGCTGATAGAATGTTGTTGACTGGAGTAAAAAAAAAAAAAAACATCCTTGAGAGGGATCCTGTCATAAAAGGAAAGTCAAACGTCTTTTTTGTGTGTGTTTTTTTGACATGACAACATCCAGGCCATTGATGTCTGCCTCACGCTGTGTTCAAGGTGTTCTGTCACGATGACGTTGCCAGATAACCTATGGGCGTGTTTGACCTCGTCTGTGCGGACACTGGCTGAGAGTCAAAGAGCGTCTGAAGAAGAGAAGTGTCGTTGAAGTGCTCAGCAAGCCTCCGGTTACACGATCTCAAGTGAAGGACTTAACGGCAAGTGGATAAGAACATAAAAATGCACAAAAAAAGGGAAAATAACATTGTTGCGACAACAAGGAGGGAAACAGAGATTCATTTATTGTCACTTTCACTCTAAAAATGTATAAAACATAAATTAGTGTCTTAAAGTATTTGGGTCGCTAGTGTATGCTTCACTTGCCTCACTTGCACGAGACAGGACTACCCTCTCAAAAGATAAAATATTACTTTTAAAAGATTTTGCTGTAATTACTAATCCTCAGGGTTATTTTGACAGGAATCAACACGGGGAAACTGGTGTGAATGATTCAAAAATAGTATTAAAATTATCAGAGTTCTATCGGACCCCTTGAATGATGAATTAAATCATTCATTGGCAGACAATGTAAAAAAAAAATCCAGGACCCACAGAATATTGAGTTTTAGGACTACATAAACATTCAATGCATCGTAAAAAACCTTAGACTCTCTTCTTTCATCACAAAAGAGTTAATTCCTAAATTATTAGGGTCCGGAGTTAGATGAGCTTGAAATGAGGGTGGCTGTCCAAAATGCAATGCAATACATACATAATGGTTCATATAGCACTTTAACAACAGCTGAAGCTGCAACAAAGCACTAACATGGAATAAAGGGAAATGCTACCCCCTTGCGGAAGGGAAAAACATTACCAGAGGACATGGCCAGCGCTTTCTTAGCACCCAAACAAGAAAAAACAAAACCCGAACAAATTCGGGAATGGCGCTCTACGTCATATTTTTACTACAAATGTTTACTACATACTACAAAACAGTAGTAGCTTAAGACAGAGACCTGCGGGACACCAAAGGTAATTACCAGACTATTTCAATTGTATGATGGGAATTTGAAAAAAAAAAAAAACAAACAAACAAACAAACACTCTGAGTCCTTTAAAGCCAATTGTGCCGTGGAACGTTCACCCTCACATCGTGTTTTGATGACTTGACAAGTTGTGACGCGGAGCAGGTTTTCTTTGAGGCGCCGTGTGAGCAGGAGTGAAAGTCTGCTCGATCACTCGCTCTCTCGCACCTCCTCCCTGATTTTCCATTGCGCCTCGCGCTCTCCCGTACGGATTAGCCACAAATCTTTGCGCTTTCAGACACAGCCAGGAAGTGAGATAGGGGTTAGCCTACTTGACAGTTCCTCCCCTATCTTCCTAAAATGACAATCACAAAGCCGGAGGCCTGCAACAATACTGTTTGGGTTGCAGTTTCCCAGGTAATTAAAATGGACAGGCAGCCGGCTTCCTAATGTCAGAGGAATTGTGTTGTTATCAGCGCCACGTGGTGCGGAATTTGTGTGTGTGTGTGTGTGTGTGTGTGTGTGTGTGTGTGTTTATGCGCTGATTACTTCTTAGCCGCTCATATCTCATTTCTCAGACTCACGGGGGCTGAAGTTAGAGTTTCAGACAAGGTTAGCCTTCTGGGCCGGCAACCCCATCATTACAAGGTCACGGACTCGTACAGCCCAACTGGATGCCAATGACTTAGAGTATCAAGAACACAAGATTCGCTCCGCAGATGCAAATGTCTGGTGAGGAGCAGCAGCCCTATCGCATAGCTCAATGAGGGCTTTATCTTAAAGAAGCCGCTTGCTAATGGAGGAAGTATTGGATCACACACACTGATGATAGCAACAATTGGGGACACTTCCCGCTGCAATTTTTATGTCATTATTCCGATCAGGGGTAGGCGTGGGAGGTTTTTTGTTTTGTTTTTTGGATGGGTGGGGTATGTGGGATTATACATTTTTTTGGTATTTGTCCCGTTCACTCGCAGGTTGAAAAAGTATATGTATGTACAGTATTGCATTGTACTTTGGATAGCCGCCCTCATTTCAAGCTCATATAACTCCAGACCCATATAATTTAGCAATTATTTTTTTTTCTGATGAAAGGAAGTATCTATTACAGTGAAACTCCTCTACAATGAAATCTGCATTTGCAAAAATACCTCCTAGTGTGAAAAAAATAATCCTCCCCCAATAACGAAAAAAATTCCCCTGTTGCGTCATACAAAATCCTTTTCTCCGCCCTTGCCTCAGAGAACATTTCCGCCAAAGCCAAACCGAACCTCAGCCTGCCACGACTCCTACTGCTTTGCTCAGAAACAGCAACATCAAACACCAGGCTTGCTTACACATGCGCAGCATTACATAAAGTATTTATTGCTAGTTTCTGATGCAGCAAGAACATTTCATTGCTAAAAAAAACAGACCTTTGCAGACCAATGAGTTAAGAAAAGAAAAGCATTCGCGCTTAAAACAGGATAAAGGTAAAAAGAAAAGAAAGATGGGGAAGCAAATAAAATACATTATGCAAGAAATTGTTCCGAGTGAACGTGAATGCTGTTCGTAATTTTTGAAATTGTATGTATCTAAAATAAATTTTCTATTGTGAAAATTCCCCTGTTGGGAAATTTCATTGTAAGGGAGTTTCACTGTATTTCACACACATCTTTGAATATTCTCTTTTAAAGTCACCACTCATTGTAGATGCTTAATTGAAAATCATACATAAACATGCTGCAAAAGATTCTCCGTTACTTTAGCGAACAACCTTGGCTAAACATAGCCATAGATGCATAACACTCAACATGAATGACTACTTTTCTTGGTAGTCAGGGTTTTTTGTTGGAATTCTGTGGCATCTTACAGTTGCCGAAAACTGTCAAAAGGCTTTCTTTTTTTCAGTAAATAGCCAAGGACAGCTTGACAGACAGTGACAGAAAAAAAACCGTGAGGGGTGAAATTGTGATTAAGCAAAGGCAGGTGTTGACATCACATGTATGTGTGTCGCTAAGTGAACGATTTATAACAGGATGTGTTCAGAGCTTCTCAATGCATATTTTCATATGCTTAAATGTCATTATTCAGACCGGGCTATTAGCGAACCCAATATCAGAGCGATGGAAAAGAGCACAGCTTTTAGTGTGAAGGCATTTAAATGACTGACTGTGAGTGTCTTTCTCCATAAAGACTATGATTTCGACGTTATTAAGGTACGTTATCTCAGCCATCAATTCAGAAATGGATGAATGGAGACGTTCAAAAAAAATCTGCAGGATGTATGTGGGTAAAGTGAAAGGCTGTGTCAATAAAGAAATGTGTTTTGTGGCATCTCTTTAGACACCTTGGTCATATATTCGCAAATAAACTGCCATCATACTCGTTTTTTTTAATTAGCTTAGATCAAATTGATTAAAATTGAATTATTCATAATAATACATTTCATTTATAAGCGCCTTTCAAAACTCTCAAGGTCACTTTACAGTCACATGATCAGTTTTTCTGCGGGTGAGCAGGAATTTAACCCTGAAAATGTACATTTTAAAAATGATTACTCATTATAACTCATTCACTGCAGTACATGTGCAACAATGTGTCCACTCCAGTGACAGGGTTTTTGTCATTGTCACTCTAATTCCAGGACCCACAGAATATTGAGTTTTAGGACTACATAAACATTCAATTCACCAGAGAAAACCTTAGACTTTCTTCTTTAATCAGAAAAAAATAGTTAATTCCTAAATTATATGAGTCTGGAGTTATATGAGCTTGAAATGAGGGCGGCTGTCCAAAATACAACGCAATACATACATATAGCGCTTTAACAACAGCTGAAGCTGGAACAAAGCGCTAACATGGAAAAAGGAAAATGCTTGTGGAAGGGAAAACATATTGCCGGAGGCCAAGGCCAGTGCTTTATCGGCACCCAAACAAGAAAAAACAAAACCCGAATAAATTCGGTAATGGTGCTATACGTCATATTTTCAATTCTCGAATAAATTCGTAAATGGCAGAGTGAATTATTTTCCAAAGAACAAATAGAATGAAAAGGCTAGCTATTAACGACAACATTTGATTGATGAGTATTTTTCAAGTACTCCAATTCCAAGTGATCGTTGGCTGCGATTTAAACCCCCCTTTTTACCCTCTTTGACATTAAAGAATAAAATCAAGCCCTTTTTTAAGAGCTTAGCATTTTTTCATCCTTCTTTTTACATTTTGTTACTACTGCTGAAGAATTCTAAACAGTTGCTACCATCCGAGAATGCCAAACTAGTTCGTTGCGGTCATTAAACAGTGACGTGTGAAGCTACAGAAAAGAAAGCCTGCTCAAGAAAATACACTTTCACAAGGCTTCAAGCATCACTGCAATATGATGTTCCGCATTTAATCATTTCCTGCGGTAGCTGTCAAAACAAATGATTGGGAGGGAGGCAGCGTCGACGATGTGTCAAGATTGTTCTTCAAATGTAGCGCTTGAGGAGGCAAATGGGAAGACATTTTCTGTGTGCCGCAGTGTGGTCATTCTGAATTGCTAAGCTCACAACCCTTTCAGAAACGTTGACGTTCGAAAAAGCGAGTCTGTGTGGTCAACGCTAAAAGTTTCAGCCAAAGCTGTGAATCAGATTGTGTCGTAAGAAGCTTGCACTCGTCATTTTGTATTGCGCTTCTTGTGTAAAGTCTTCCACCTCCTCCACCTACATGATGAACGTCTGGTCCATTGCTGTGGTTGTAATTGCGCATAATTTTCAAGTGCCTCTCACATGAGGAGCCTCACTTGTCACCAGGGTGAAGAGACAACTACAAACCTCCTACCCATTCCCCGATACTGATTAACTCTGTAATTGTGGTAAAAATAAGAATAATAAAAGGTATGTATAATGTATAATGAGATGCTCAGATAACTAGCTAGCTACAAAGATAGGTAGCTAGTTAGCTAGTTAGCTAGCTAAAGACTATAAAGGAAAGTCATTTCATGTATAAGATGCCAAGTTAACAAGCGAGATACAGATATAGGTAGCTAGCTAGCTATTTAGCTTGTTGGAGACTATTTTCACCCCGCAAGGACAGAAAGAGACAATTTCATAATTATTTTACTTATTAAGTTTATTGACTGATTCAACTTATATTTTTCTTATGGTTTGCACTCCTGCCAAAACACTTAAAGCAATGCGTCTGGTTTTTGAATGTCCATATCAAACAAACAAATAAATAGTAACCCACAACAATTTGCAGGTTTCACTGCATGTAGTGAGAATAATCAGAATCAGAATCAGAATCAGAATCATCTTTATTGCCAAGTATGTAGAACACACAAGGAATTTGTTTCCGGTAGAACCAACTAATAACCAACCAACCAACCAACCAACTAATAACCAACTGCATCCATCCTACTGGTTCTCGTCTGCTCCCTCCAGATCAGTGGTTCTTAATCTTGTTGGAGGCACCGAACCCCACCAGTTTCATATGCTCATTCACCGAACCCCTCTTCCAATGACTGTGTCTACTAAATACAGTCTAGACTGAGGGGTTGACCTCTGTGGCGGAAGATCCACCGAACCCCTGAGACCGACTCACCGAACCCCTCGGGTGCGATCGAACCCAGGTTAAGAACCATAGCTCCAGATCATTATGAAAGAGAACTCAAGAGTTTTAATGAGTTATTTTAACTGGTTATCAATGATTCATGGTTTGCCTTTAACCGGAGACAAATTAGCTGAATTGTTTGAGCTGAAGCCAAACACTCAATGTCCAAAATGAAATGACCTACTTTGGAAACTTTGGGGAGAAATAAGAAAATGAAGATGTACGGTGTGGAAGAACTCTGTATATAGTCTCACAAAACCTGTGAGAATCTGCTCTAGTTTTTTCTTCCTCCTGGCTTAGAGTTTAAATGATGTGCCTCTTCCCTACCGAGTGTCGAAAGCTTATAAACGGAGCCTGCAGAGGGCATTGGGGGTCCGTACTTGTCAGGTGATTTTACCTCAGCATTGGGGATGCGCGATGGGAGTCTGCACTCAGAATTGGCTTTTAGACACACAGGGAACGGCAGATTGACTTTCTGTGAAGTCTGATGACATTTTTTTCCCGTGTCTCATTGTCACCCCTTCCAGATGTGCCTTTGATCACAAACTTCTATTTTTAAGTCATTGTTACAGAGAAACCCATCATAGTAGCATTCAGGATTTTACTTTATGCCAATGCCAGAAGTTATCTCAAATGCTTGCCGTCTTTGCTTTGAATGAGTGATTTGAGGGTTCGCCTCAGACTCTCTTCAGTCATCTCCGGTCGCGCTTGTTTGAAGCCAGACAGCAGCACATCACAGCTTACGACCAGAACTGTAAAGTGCAGGCCTCATCCGAATTCAATGGCGACTATGTAAACAAACAATAACATGGCTTCGGATGATGCTTTAGGTGATACGTCAGACTAATTCACTCGGGAATATATAAAGTACATTGTTGTGATGAAGCGATAGCAATAACCTCCTCTTTACTCATTCATTGCCAGACAATGTGCAAAAATGTGTCAGGGTTTATGTCATTTTCACTCAAATTCCAGGACTCACAGAATATAGAGTTTTGGGACTGCATAAACAATCAATACAGCGTGAGAAACCTTAGACCCTCTTCTTTCATCAGAAAAAAACTGAGTTAATACCTAAATTATATAGGTCTGGAGTTATATGAACTTGAAATGAGGGAGGCTGTCCAACATACAACACAATACATACATATTGGTTCATATGGCGCATTAACAAGAGCTGAAGCTGTAACAAAGAGCTAAAATGGAAAAGGGTGAAATGCTGCCCCCTTGTGGAAGGGAAAACATTGCCAGTGGGGTGACCAGCGCTTTATCGGCAACCCAGCAAGAAAAAAACAAAACCCGAACAAATTCGGGAATGGCGAATATTTTCAATTCCTGAATAAATTCAGGGATGGCCGTGAATGAGTTAATAGCAAAAGTAACTGCTATTGGTGTTTTTATTACATTTCAATTGCAGATATTATTCTTACCTGAAATGTTCGTTTTGTAAAAATCGTTTTTTTTTTTTGAGCAAACAGCATGCCGTTGCATTTAATCTCGGATTGAGAACATTGCACTTTTTGGGGTACTGTCCTCGATCCCGTCTGCTGGCTAATGACGACTGGCGGCGGTCACGGATGGGCTTTGGTTGACGTAATTCCTCGCCAAATTTGTTTGGTTTTAAAGGATTAGTGAGGGAGTGCACAAGCTTCGTCGGCGCTCTGAAATTGTGCAGATTTTGTAATGATTGATATTTTATAATCCGCGGGTGCTCTTTACATTAATGGCCGTTAATCTTAGCGGGTTATCTATCATCTGTATTTTAGCGAGCTACACTGAACTGTCAGTTGAGAGATGGTCCTTTTTTTAAGTGAATTTTATAGGCCAGTCAGCATGACTAAATCTTTCCCTCGGTAGGTCGCATAAAGACAAATGGAAGGAGGTCAATGGCCACTTGGGAATTGAGAATACATTACAGAAGAAGGAAGTATGGAAAGTTTGAAATAGGGATCAGTGTTAGCACTAGTAGAGCTCTGTATGGAAGCTGTATGTACTTCCAGGAAATAAAAACAAGACACAATGATCGCCTGTCTGGAATAAATATGAGGCCTGTTCTTATGCTGAAGTGTGTAAAACCACTTGAACACAAGCTATTGCAGGTCACTCATGGCACGCATGTGAGGAACAAGAAGTAGACAAATGTAAGCTACAAGTATGCTATGAGTTTCATTTGTGAAAAAAGAGCAAATTATTAGAGAAACTATGGCTGATAAACGTTACACTGTATGAAAAATGCAGTTGATTTTTAGTGAGAAGTGAGTGATTTTATTAGTTGAAAAATAACTTGATTGTCTAGCAGATCAACATGGTAGCATGGTTGCGAAAAAAAAAAAAAATCCTCTCATGGGATTAGCTCTATTTTTGCCCTTGGATTCACATTTCAAGGTCTACTACCAGATTTCATGTCGTATGTTTTCTTTGGTCCCAGGTATCAAGGCTAGAACTAAATAAAGTGTATAGCGTTAGCTAACGCACAGTCCAAAGCCTTACAGAAAATTGTACTGCTAACGTAAAGCCTTTAAAAATATCTACAAATTATTAGGTGGTTTTAATTGGCAGTAAACAAGAATGACGCATAGTCATGCCTTAAAAGAAACGTGGAAACAAGATATAACAAATAATACATCCGTTTTTCTGTTTAATATGCTTTCAAAGAATGCGGGAAAAAGCCATTTGGCACTCTGAATGGGCTCGGCCAAGTGGGAATTGTTACACCGACTTCTTTTTAATCTACACATTGATGATTTGTCCAATGAGTTGAGGGCCTTGCAAAATTTGGGGGCATGATTGGAATTTTATAGACGAAACCATATCGTATATGGTTTACTCCCAGTCTTGCAGTACTCTAACAGCTGTCAAATATATGTTCGGTGCATCATGATATTAAATTAAACACTACCAAAAGTGTTGAACTAATGATGGGAAACGTTAATTTTTTTTAGACTTGACATCGTTGAATAAATTCACAGTCAGCAGTGCAGTCACAAATCTCAAGCATCATATTCCAGATCACATGACTGATGAACGAAGACTTCCGGTGACAACGGCGCATGTTGGAATGACAAGGAAAGATACTTCGGAGCAAGTTGAATGCACATGCACAAGATGTAACGTCTCTGATCAGAGCGTACCGCATTTCAATCTCGACAGGACATTAGTGGAGTGAAATTATCATCGAAAGGAGCCTCCAGAAAATGTAAAATAATGATGCAGTGAGGCGATTGCATAATAAACCAAAATTAAATAGTGCAAGTCAAATGTTTGTTAGTGCAAATGTAATGTGCAAAGTTATCTGACCGGTTAACGACTGAGACTGTGAAACAGTTCAAAGAAAACCGAATGCTGACAAAATAATAGTCCTATGACAGGCGGCACTGGCGTCCCTGTCTCTTGTATGACGTTTAAGGGGTAAATGTAATTGGGCTGAGCTTTTGAGATCTGCATACGCATAACTAGTTCGCGATTACGTGTCCTGGACCTCGAGTCAGTGAAGAAAGTGGATTGATTTGATTGCAAGAATGAAATACAGAGTTATGGCTTGTTTGATAAATACTTTCCAGCCACTTTGGTGTCTCATCAGCAATCGGTTCAATGCTGGCCGAGGGCTACGCCTCATTACAAGCGGCTGAAAAATTGACAGCGTTTGCGTTTATGCAACAGTCCACAATTAAGGCTCGCGGCGAGACAGGCGACGCATATTCACCGCGGACTGCAAAGAACCACAATGTGCTCTCTCGCTCACTCTGATCAATCGCCAGCATCCATACGAGTCTTATTGATCAGAGCTGCTAGCGTTGAGAAATTAGAGTTTTTCCATGTTTACAAATTCGAATGTACCGAATATCATATGACTGTGGATATGTTTTCAACTGGCACAACTCGGCCCAACTGCTCACATTCTCGGCCAGCCACAGCAACAGAACATGGTGAAAATGTGTCTTTGTGTGCAGTGAAGTCATTTCTCACTCTCCACATTGACACGATGGGTCAATAGATATTGTTCAAAATATCGTTTGATGTTCACCCCCCTTCGCGGTTCTGCCAACATTCGCAAAAACTGAAAATCCAAAAAATTGAAGGCCATTTTGGTAAATTACCGTGACAGAGTAATTTAGCATACTCATCTCTCGTCATGTCCAAGAAACAGATTATTAGAGTGTCAGCATGACATGTTGAACATTGTCATGGAGTTGTAAAGCGAAGAATCGGACTTGTCTGTACATGCCGTAGGGTGTCCTGCTTTCATCATCTCTTTTGTTGTGATGACTTGAATTTGTGATATGCATTTTATAGTATACAGACAATCCCCACCTTACAAACGAGATACATTCCTCGCGGTCGTTCATAAGGTGAATTTGGTCGTAAGTTGCTTCAGTGCTATATTTTGTATGGAATGTATGTCTAAGTCACACAGTGAACGGGGAAGTATAAAACACAGACGCTCGAACAGTTGTAAAATAAATTCACACCTTCTGAAGTACGACAACATATATCCTTCAGTAAGCCATTACTGAGGCTGCTGGCACATCATTACTGAATGACGTGGCAGCAGCTATTCCGTTTTGTAATGCATCGCGTCCTCCTCAGAGTGTCAACTGGGCAGAGGGATTTCCTCCCCGCCCACATACTCTACACAGCCAATTGTAAACAAGCTCGGCAGATCGGGGCTCGAACTCGTTGACAACACTTCAGCATAGATTGGTCAGCATGGGTGTCCGTCGCGTAAACATCCAGCCCTTGAAACCTCCAATGTGTCTGTGTGTGTAAAGCACAGTTCGCAGACAGTCACAAGCGAGCTCAGCCAGAAAAAGGCGCGCAATACAAAATCTAACTTACAGCATCTCTCTCCATACATTTTTCAACATACAGTATCCGCAAAAATGTTTGTATGTACCGTTTTTGTAACTTCAATGTTCAGAAGCTGGGGATCGTCTGTATAGTAAAACTACTAGGCCTGCATTCTCCTCTGAAAAATTCATGACAACAATTATATATGTATGTTTGAATCCTTGTTTTTTTTTTTCTTTAATAAACAGATGGCCCCGGTATGATCCTCTCTCACTGTTGCCGTGGTTACCGCACAGCACAGGTGCAAACCTATTTTTCACCCCGGTCTTTGTGCATATACGGTATGTGGTATGTGGTCCTTATTTTGATTTTTTTTTAAATCTGCATTTGTGTATGTTGGCGAGGAGCCAATAAGCCATGAGGCATAACACGCCGCATCCGTGCTCACCACAGAGCAGAGAACTTGATGTCACTTACAAAACAACAATGCACCCTTGTTATCATTCACCTCTGAGCACCGTGACGTAGGAGTTTGGACTTTAAATTAGCGCCCGGGTTAAGAAACTGGTGACGGTACGGAGCTTACGCCTTACGAACAATGCTGACATTTGACCCCCATGGTCGATTTCACGGGCAGAGTGGAACTGTTTTAAAAAATGGACAGTAAAAATGAGGAGGACGAATAATTTTGTCAAGGCGATGTCTCCCTAGACAGGCTAAATTATGACGTTACTTTAAAAACATCACTTGGCGAGGCCGCGGCCATTACTCAGCTTAAGTACAGCGTGTAGGTTCTCATCTGAAGCTTAACATGGACATTTGTCAAATGCTCCACTGTCTCCAAATTGCTCAATCAAATGGGCAGTAGATATGCTCTCTTTTTACTGTCAACACGTTTACAGGAAAATCTATATTTACATCTAATAAATTCACAGCTGTGGCGTGGAGGCTTATTCACATATTGCAAAAAAAAAAACTGGAGGAAAAGCACTACATGAGAATAAATTAGATAGTGGAATCAATCAGGTTGTCATGTTTTGGCCTCCTCGACTGGGATGCGTGTTAATATTTTTGGCTGTGATCATATCCTCTCAAAGGACCGCATTGTTTTGCTTCAATAGCCTTTGTTTCAATCGCGACGCGAACCATCCATTACTTGCTCAGATACACTTTATGCGGGTTGGAAAAAAAAAACCATTCATTTTTTATGTTATTGTTTCTTTGGAAAGGCATCCTAGCCAACAGTGCTAACACAATCGACGCACTGCAACCTACACCACTCGCTCACTCCTATTCACTTTTTACCTGTCAACTCGTGGTAAACGTTGCTGTTCCACAGAGCTCAATTGATTGTTTTCAATAATGGGAAATGGGATTGAAACGTGTATATTAACTCATTCACTGCCAGATGATGTGCAAAAATGTATCCAATCCAGTGCTAGGGTTTTTGTCATTTTTCACTCAGAATATTGAGTTTTAGGACTACATCAACAATCAATGCAGCGTAAAAAACCTTAGACTGTCTTCTTTCATTATAAAAAAGAACTAATTGCGAAATTATATGGGTCTGGAGTTATATGGGCTTGACATGAGGGCAGCTGTACAAAATACAATGCAATACATACATATTGGTTTATTATATAGCGCTTTAACAACAGCTGAAGCAGGAACAAAGCGCTAACATGGAAAAAATGCTTCCCCCTTATGTAAGGGAAAAAAAAAACATTGCCAGAGGTCTAGCCAGCGCTTTATGGGCACCCCAGCAAGAAAAACCAAAACCCGAACAAATTTGTGAATGGCGCCCTCTGTCATATTTTCAATTTCTAAATACACTCAGGAATGGCAGTGAACTTACTTAATTCACTTAGTCGTGAATCAACAGTTGGACTAGTCCACTTTGTCAATTGAATGTTTTTGGGGAAACTTGTCAGCAAAGGTCCCCTTTTCAAAAGATCCCCTAATGTTCAAGTTTGTACATTGTTTGATCAAGAAAGGCTGGAAATTTAGATTTTCTGTTTCAGATTTTATAAAACGCCTGCATTGACAGACAGGGTTTGTACATTATATCTTCGATTTATGATGTAGTTGCATTCACACTGTGTGGATAAATTTGTCCATCATTTCATAACTTTTATGAACATGGTCGTAAATCTCTAACTTTGTGACGAGTCATTTTGCTTTTCTTTTGTTTTGATTAATCACATTTCCAGAACACCAACTTTTTCCATGAAAACCAAATGCATTCATATTATGCAGAAATCTAACAAATTAAAATCAAATTACATTTGCAAAATGATTCAAATCATTCATGTCTGTATTTTCTTTGTAAAAGTTTGAGAATCACTGGACAAGTTTGACAAATTAAACTCAATTCTGTACAGTGATTCATCTTCCTTTGCCTTTTTAAAAGGTTCCATTTTCTACATTCGTAATTCACTACCCATTAATCCTGGTGCACTCGTAAACAGAGAAACCCCTCTTATGATTTCCACAGCACGGGAAAATCTAGAGGATTTGCATCTATGCTTTTCCCGGCCGCTGTGTCGTACACCCGGGAAGAAAGTCAGCGCTTGACTCTGCACCCATCCAACTTGTGCTCTTACCACCATTTTGGCTATGTAATTTGTAGTTTTTCCCTGCCTTTCAAAATAAAAATGAACAAAGGAAATAACTCAGTTGAACACTTGTGAGCCAAGTATCGCCTGTGAGCCAAGTATATCAGTCTCCACAACTTTGAATCGACGGCAATTAGCGTGTTGCAAAAATGTCCTCATTAAAACCCAAAGTCCGCAACGTCGGTCCAAGGCAATGTCATCCCTATTTGACTCTAATGAAGTTTCGGGCTTTGATCCGAATTGCGTGTCCGTTGACATTTAGCCACTTTGACTGACACAGGGCCTTGTATTATTTTCATTTGCCGCATTTCGCGGTGCTGCACAGTCAAAAACACTTGTGAGGAGGGGTGTGGGGTTAGCCGCACGGTTGCCTCGGCGCAAACTTTTCAACTCGCTCTGCCCGGGGAAAATGACAGCCATTTAGACAAGGTTCCTTTTAACGTTGACGAACAATATGAGTTTGCTGAGAATTGCGAGTAGGGAACAAATCTCGGGGTAACCTTGCGCGAGAGAAAAGTGTGTTTCTTTTGAGGCCTTCAGAGCTTGACAGCAAGAATGACAATGCGCTTATACATGCTAATACTGTACGTCAGAAACATCGGGCTTTTCATCTCCCGCTTTTCCTTTGTAGCATTTCTTGGCAGATTTAAAAATACGGAAGAATCTGTCATTGTTATGCAGAGCAAGACAGCTATTTCCGACCGGCCCTTTATGTGCTGGAACACTATTCCCTATGGAAAAATCCAAGAGTTTGCTGATGATCACTTTCAGCCGGGCTCTTGTTTTAATGAAGAAGAGACAGTCGATGTGCTAAAGACAACCTGTCCGACAACTCGCGCTCTCCTATACGGGATGCTATATTGTTTGTGCCGCACATTTGCTTATCCTTATGAACACCCACTCTCCTCGTGCTCGTCAGAATGACAATCCAACATTAATAGGCACTCCAGTCAGGGAATGTCAGGAACGCTGATGAGCTAAGCTCCAAAGCGCTTCAACTGTTCATTCACTTTTTGTGCTGATAATCAAGCGTGGAAGTGGGAAGGTCATTGCATGCCTCGTACTTTGCCCGTATTTGAGAGCCCTTGACTTATTACAAACTTTGCCAGGAATGTGATATTTTCATCGTGATTGCGTTCACCTTCTGGCAACGCTAACCTCACTTGAATTCCTTTGGATTTAAATCAAGAGAGATTCTATCACATGGCTGAATTTGAACACTTGGACGTATGTGGAACCAAAACCATGTCTGCATTTCTGTGTATGCCCCTTATCATTATATCTCCAAAACCACAAACCTCCCTGAACCATCACCATGAACATGGGTACAAAATATGACAATAATTTTATATTAAGGAAAACGTTTTGGAAAAAAAGTGGAAAAACTGCTGTTGCAAAACTTTAAGTGCCAAGTTGCAAGGGATTATCATATTTGTATTTATGAATGTGTCATCACTATGTTGACGTCACCGAATAAATTCTGGGTGCACATAATGGAAATTCAACAAAGAAACTAAAAAGTGTGTATAGCGAAGCAAGGCCAATCCTGTACACAGCGATCTCTGTCAACAAATTACACGAGCCTCCTCCAAATTTCCCCCTCTACCGCTTTGCCAATCAAAGGACCTTCAATTGTTGTGCACCCGCAAGCTCCAACGTCTCCTGTACCGCACCGGGGAAATCGAATTTCAAGAAGGGGGTGTTTTTAACCGGCTTGTCTCCCATAACTGCATTTGAATGCTAGTTTGCACTTTTTAATGAGATCTTTAAGACATTTGAAGTGTATACAGATGGTATCGGTCTCTGTAAAATGTTAATCAATTATGGTGAATGAACACCCTGTAATACAGGAGTTCAACATCGACGGCAATCTGGATGGATGGATGATGGATGGATGGATGGAAGGAAAGCTATCTATATAGCTTGCTACATAGCTAGCTCTCTAGATAACTAGATAGATAGCTAGCCAGCTAGATAGCTGGATAGCTATCTCTAGATGGAATGCTAGATAGCTAAATATATCACTAGATAAGGCATTTTGCGACCATTATGAAAAAAAAAATAATGGTTGATAATGGTTCGATATTTGCAAATTCAAGTCTTTGGACTTGGCGGTGACGACGAAGCTAAAGGACGTTGACATGTTTAATAAAAACTGTAAAACCTAACCGATTTAAGTGTCAGTGCAGCTGTTAATTATTTGGCTCTCCAAGGCAGAAAGGGGCGGTGGAGGGTGGTGTTGGGGAGGGCTGGTGTGATTGGAAAAGCCTGATGCACAGCAAATTTAGGACGCCGCATGTTAATTGGAACAAAACAGTGGCGAGTCGTTCAATGGTGTTCGCTTGCCAACCAGCGCGGACGGCTTGGCAAATGAGGCGCTCCGAATCACATTTAGAGGTCACTGGAACTACGTCGGCGACGCTGGCGCTCGCTCGCCACTCGGGCTGATGGCGACTGGCCACCCTGTTTATTGTCAGGCTTCGATGAAAGTCTAAACTTTAATGCTCTGATGGAATACAAGACATTAACTTGGAAAATTCGATCACCGTTGCTGGCTGGAAGGTTTAAACGTTGTGATTTTGTACAGCAGACTGTGTAACAATAGGTCGATAAAACTGGGAAAAGTGAAACCCGTGGAGCTTTAAACCTCAACATTTTTCTGGAAAATATGTCTTTGAAAACAGACACACAAGAAAAAATTTCAAGGGTCCGTTGGTTCGTTGAGTTTGACTCCTACGTGACTGTTAAGTCTGAGAAAATGTTTCTATGACCGTGCTCCGCACTATTCATCAAGGTTTTATGTTGTGTTTCACATCCGACAGCTTCAAGCGACCACATTTTAACGAGGCAACGTCAATCCATTTTTTTCATTCACCAGAAGTGGCTTATATTTGTCTCAATATTTGCTACAATGTTGTACATTCAAGTATTTCCACAGGGACGGTTGACATCAACTAATTATTTCACATGCTATTTAAGGTAATATTCTAATCATCTGGGATTCAAGATTAATATTACCCGGTATTTCTTACAGGTGCTAGTCTCATTTGTAGTGGAAATGCACTAAAATAATGTCCACTTGAAGCTATGGCTACCTGCTAACTGAACAAATCTCAGCCGCATACTAAAACCTTTTGGTCTCCATCGTGTTGAAAGATATCAAATAGATATTTAAAAATCAAAAGGCGAAGTCATCGTGTCAGCATCAGTCCATTCAAAGGGGTCAAGTGTTGTTCCTCGCTGAAAATAATACCATCAGTCTCGAGGGCGGGGGAAATTTGTCAGGGGGGTGGTTGCAACTCGCTACGCCGTTTGTCAGGTGCAAATTGCCGCTAGCAAGCATAATGATGCATTCTTAACAGGGAGTCAAAAGCGCCTCAAAACTACTGTTTGAGACAACGGCGGATTTCTTCAAACGGTGTCAATGTCGGAAGAGAGACGTACAAGCGCGTGTTTTGTCAAAGTCAGGCTAAACGGCAAACGGCATAGCCTCTTTTTGTTTTTGTTATGCAGCTCAAAGCAGAGGTGGAGAATTGTCGTTTTGAAGCTTCACGTAAACAATACGGAACATCATCACAGGGCCTCAAAAAGTAAGAGATACCTTTGGAATGATTTGCAGGAGCAGTTCAAGGTAAAAAAAGAAAGACAAGCACCTCTGTTTCAAAGGGGTTATTACAATTAAATGACTTATGATGTGGATATTGAACAGCAGTTTTCAAAGTGAAAACATCAGACCGCCTCGCTCGCATGCAAGCAAGCACGTTTGTACAGCAGGAATGTACTGTTGTCACTTTTATTTTTATTCATTTCTTTTTTTAAATCCCTTCCATGTTAGCGCTCTGTTACAGCTTTAGCTGTTGTTAAAGCGCAAAATAAACCAATATGTATTTATGTAATGCATTGAATTTTGGACAGCGTTTGGACAGACTTATTTCAAACACATATTTTTTCTGATTCTGATATAACTCCAGACCCATATAATTTAAGAACAAGGTCTTTTTTTCTGATAAAAGAAAAGAGTCGAAGGTTTCTTAAGCTGCTTTGAATGTTTATGTTGTCATAAAATTTTCTGTCCTGGAATTTGAATGAAGATGACAAATACCCTGGCTCTGGAGTAGACACATTTTTGTACATGTCTGACAATGAATGAGTTAAGGGTGAAATAACTGCAAACTCTTATTTCCAAATCTAAATTACACAAAAGACACACATACAAAAAGGAATGAAAAGATTGAACAGAGCAGTTAAATAAGCGTGAATTTATACATACAAAGTAGTCTACATGTGTCAAAGTAAAGGCCAGGGGACCAAATCGGGCCCACTATATCATTTTATTCGTGAAAGCTAATCAAACTTGTGAAATTCCATGATGCTTTCTGAAGTCCAAACCGAAATTTCAAATTGTCGTATGTAAACCACAATAACAGTCATATTTTCAAAACTTATTATTCGTTAATTTGCTGTGCGTTATATGTGTAATATGTGGAGGGGATTAATCATTCTAATAGGCTTCCCCAAATTCATAACAGTCCCCGAGAGGAAAACCGTAACTACAATGTGGACCGCGGCAAAAAATGACTTTGACACC
This sequence comes from Hippocampus bargibanti, assembly GCF_051943395.1. NCBI lineage: Eukaryota > Metazoa > Chordata > Actinopteri > Syngnathiformes > Syngnathidae > Hippocampus > Hippocampus bargibanti. The sequence continues at coordinate 9,331,327 of NC_142750.1, read as the reverse complement.
CTTGAACTAGACCATTGTGCACCGTTCGGCCTGTCTAAATGCAAACCGCCAGGATCCTCAAAGGAAGAGCCAATGTCATCAGGAAATAGGATCATTTTGCAATTTGCCGTTTTACTGTCAACCTTCAAAGTGGTCATTTTATCTTTGTTTTTTTTGTGCGCCTTTGCTTCAAAAGCACTTAGAAATTAAATATAGACTCCTCCAATTTGCGTCGCTCGTAATGTATGCATCTCTGAGGGATCTTCAAAAACGGCTGTCATCAAGCAATAAAAATGCAGAAGGCTACAAAACTAAAGGGAAAGTAGCCTTTCGTGGAAAATGTCATTCGAGTGAGTGCTCCTAAAGAGTTTGATGTTTCTCTATAATCGTAAGTAGGTTCGTTGTCAGATCTCAAGTGACACGTAGATGTATCCCAGAGCTTGATCGTGGCGTGGAGTCGAGCAAGTCGTGCTGTGAAACTCCGTCCAACGCTGTGCGGGTCTCTGTGCGTTGCGCGTGTGTCTGAGTCCCAATGGTTCTGCCCCGAGAATCCCTCAATCTCTCTGTCCCACGCTGGCTACTTATATACCCTCGGCCTGCGTGGGAATGAGTCAGGCTCACTTGAAAGATATCAAAGACATCAAAGGGTTGAAAGGCGCACTTTTGCGTGACGCCACACTCCTACCAGGATGCATCTGTATGTGAGAATGGAGCCATAATCTTCAATGCTCACGCCAATTCTGTACTTTCGTCATTCATCGCCACATATTTTTGTCCAGATGCTGTCTCCCAACCTCCAATTTCCAACTGCGTCGACGACAAAACAAGCTCAATTGTCTTTCCGCCAAAGTCAGTCAAACCCGTCGAGCTGTTCTACTCAAGAGCACTTAAGCTACATGAATAATTGCAGGCTTTATAGCCATTTTGTGACAAATCGCTCCCGAGAATGGCCACGCTTCTCACAAACTGCACCTTTGGCACTTGGAAACATCAGCAGGAGTTGTCCAAATGGTACAGAGAACCTGTCTTTATTTTATCTTCTCAACCATGTTCACGTCCTTCAAACTGTCGAGGGGACGTTTGATTGGTGTTGGTGTCTGCTGCTAAATTAGATAATTGGCTGTCTTCAGCTGCAAACTTTCAAAGTTATCTGTTTGTTAAAATGACATCAGTGCATTGGTGCCTCATATTTCTTTGCCTGGTGAATACCAATTAAGCTTGAGGACATTGAAAATTAAAAGAAGGACTTTGCTTAGCACCATTCGGTTGTATTTAACCAACCGAAACCATTTTTTTGTGTCCTAAGTGACATCAGAAAAACGCTTTGTAGGATCTAAAATACCCAAAACATGCAGGCTGATATTTTTAGTCAAATGCAAAACACCAATAAAAATGACTTAAAGTGTCCCAAAACAGCCACAAATTAGCTTGAAACTGGGTAGATTCAGAAAGTCCCGCCTCCTTGTTCGTGACTTTACTATAGGTGTCACACTGCCTTGCTCCAGAATCAAAACAATGGCTTCAGAGAGTTCAGATTCGGAGAAGATGCTTTCTTGGTACTCATCCAGTTATGAATATGATTCAAATAGTTCTTAAGAAGAAAGCATACATGTTTGCAATCTATTAAAGAAGTCCTTCCGTATCAATTCAAGCCGTCTGCAAGCGATGAAACCGATGAAGATCTGGACTCCGATGTAGCGCCCAGAAAATGCACAAGATCGCGCACAGGCTCCGTTGGAAATGGGCTGATTTGTCTGCTAGGAATGTGTGTAAACTAACACCTTCTTTATGAGTGTTACCGCAATCGGCTGCGACACACAACGATTCACCATCGCGTTATTTATGTAGTTTTCCCTCCTAATTTCACGATTAACATGGTGTTTTCAGACGTAAAAAAGTACCCAAAACGCATTGTGTCGCTTTCTCATTCAGGGGCGTTTTGAACGTGACGTCACTTCCGGCATCATCATCAACTCAAAAACAAGACTTCATAAATATTCAGTGTGAGTGTTAAAACGTAAAATATAGCTGTATGCGGTGGAATCTTTGTAAAATGCGCTCAGTAGAAGTCATTTGAAGTGATTTTACAAATTGATGGACGCAACTTGTCAGAAGGTGTCGGTTGTCCTTCAAGTTACCGCTGTCCAAAATACTATACATTACAGTACATACATATTGGCTAAAGCTGGAACAAAGCGTTTACATGGGAAAAAAGGAAATGCTGCCCCTCGTGGAAGGGAAAAACATTGCAAGAGGTCTGACCAGTACTTTATCGGCAGCCCTTGCAAGAAAAACCAAAACCTGAACAAATTTGGGAATGGTGCTCCAAGTTATATTTTCAATTCCCAAATAAATTCAGGAATGGCAGTGAATGAGTAAACTTTCACCTGTACGGCACACAACATTATAAGACACATGGCTGCATTCTGCATCCACTAGATGGACCTTCGCTAAAGACAATACAATACAATACAATTCACACCTTTTAGATTGCACTTTTACAATTGCGGAAGCTACAGAAAAGCACTTTATTAGAACTCCATTTAAGAATTCAAAATATTGATCCATACAGATTGTGAAGTATTACCTTATAGTGCCTAAAATACGGTAATTATATTTCCATTTAATCTTGCAGGAGTTGTTGTTTTAGCACATTTAATGTACATACAGTAAAGGCTCGTTATATCGATATTCAAGGGAGTCCGAAAAAATATCGATATAACCAGGACTATCGATATATCCGACCCTGTTTGCATGTAATTTTCTCCGTGCGCGCGTAGAAATAGTATCCATATAACCGAGACTATCGATATATCCGATATCGATATAACGAGACTTTACTGTATTTTAATTAGTGTGCAATATACTGTAATTGAATAAAGTATTCCTTTAATTTTCCATATTGAGGTGTCATGTTCACACTGATAATCTTACAGCGGATTCAATAAAATTATTTTTTTGTATAAGAATACAGCTGCTGCTTTGCTTTTGAGGATCTCTTGGGGCTAGTACGCTATTGTATTTCCATTTTGGAAAATGCTGTCCAAATAGTTTTATTAATTTCTTTTTAATTGTTTGGTGTCGAGATTTGAGAGTCCATTGTCAAAGTGACAATAACATGACGTACAAATGAGTGTAATGAAATTTCCCGCATTGTGAGTCTGGCATCCACGCTGCCGTCACTCCGCTTCCCTGCAGACAAAGCGGCAGGCACGCCGCTCCCCGAGCTGCTTCCACACGGTGCAGTCGAACATTCAAATTTCAAGGCGAGTCATGCTCACAGTTTTAGCGCCGCAATCCGCGTGACTTGATGAGATTAGCAATGGCTGCGTGTTGACTCGAGAAACCTCGCGTTTTGAAAAAGTGATCATGCGAATGAGCGAGCGTAAGGATTAATTGAGGGGAAAATTCTTTCTGACAAGCTTTTAACTGCGACACCCGAATATGAAAAGTGTACATTAAGAAGTCACTCCGTTGAGATTATCCCCCATGACCCGCGCTCAAAGACTCCATTTGTATTTTCTTCAAGATCAAAGCGTTTGGGAGAGGCCGGCAGATTGATTTGGTTCACTTGAGGTTATGAAGTATAAACATTCTTGTATTATGAAGGATGACTGCGGTGTGTAATATTAATTATGACAACATCTGCCCCATTAAACCGCAGCGGCAATAACAAATGAACGTGCTGGGAAATTGAGAAAACAAACAAACAAAAAAATAACCCTCATCTTCACTTCCATTTAAGAGGAAAGTAATGTGCCGTTTTTTTTTCTTCTTTTTTTGTTGTTGTTCAAAATTGTACAGATGACGGCTGAAGAAACCTTCTCATCAATGAGGTGATAATGGAGCACTAAAGCCTTCAACAAAAGTTGTTAGAAGTGTTTGGCTGGAGATAGAACAAAAATAAAAATATAAATATGTGCGACTCATATGCTGAAGCCTATTCTTTTGTTTCACCCAGACACACGCCTCTCAGGAGACGCTATCGGCAGATGACATCGCCTCAGCGTGCGCAAGAGTCATTAGGCGATTCATTCATTGTACAAAAGTACACACCCTGGTGTCAAATTCCATTTGCGAGAGCTACCGACTGAAGTGAGCGGTTCTTTCAAATGAGGGAAGAGGGGGTTGTGGTGTTGGTGGGGGGCCTCGCTCTGGCTAGGCTGCGGGTCCATTTCAAGGCTGCGCAGACAAAAGATGATAGAAACCTGCTTTCCCAGATAAAACACACGCCTTTGAATCGACGTATGGCACATGGCAGATATAACGCATTTCGTTAATTAAAAAGACGGCTTCCTTCGCTCGCTTTTTCATTGTGCTCGCGTCAGCCCCAAGGGGGCATCAAAGGGGGGGGGGGGGGGGGTTGAAGGAATAACGCAATGCAGTTGCCCAACCTGAATCAGGTGTCGAAAGTGAATAGAGAGTAATTAATAAACGCTCGACGGTCCTTAAGGATCATTAGTCTTACCGCAAGCATCCTTAGGGGGCTAATAATTCAGGATTGTTCAAACTGGGACTGCCATATTTCTCTGGATTTCCACATTTTACTGTGCAGTTTCTAATCTAGTTAGCATAGTGCACGTTGACAAAAAACAAGTTGTTGAATCATTGAACAGTTGGAATTCAGGTGTCATCAAGTGCCTACTGCACTGAAGTGCCGCATTTCCTGCGACATACAGGTACCACTCAGAAAATTAGAACATCGCGAAAAACTCCATTAATTTAATGAATTAAACTTAAAAGGTGAAATGAATACAGACACTCCCCAACTTACGAACGAGATACGTTCAGAATGGTCGTTCGTAAGGTGAATTTGTTCATAAATTGCTTCAGTGCGATACTTTGGATGGAATGTAGGTTTGTTTAAGGCTTATATATGTATGTACGTATAATGTTTATATAATTATGTTTATGTATAAGTTGCCTGTATTGGTTTATACTGAATAAAAACATTTAATAAAATATATGCTTGATAAAGATATGCACATGTACAAATGGAGAGAATACTACAGCTACAAAAATGATTTTGACAGTTTATAAAAACGGCAAAATCAGAGTCTCAAGAAATTGATTATCACATGAAATAACCAGAAAAACGAGTTTAAATAAAGTGTTTGCCATCAGACAAGTATAATCATATTATGTACTCAGTACTAGGTTGAGACCCCTTAGTACAGACGCTCCCCGAGTTACGAACAACGGTATATACGAACATTTTTGTCGTAACATCTGTAGTATTCTCTCCAGTTGTACATGTACATATCTTTATAGAGCATATATTTTATTAAAGGACAACTTTTTTGTTTTTTAACTGACACCAGAAAAACGTTTTTATAGCATCTAAAATACCCAAAACATGCAGTATGATATTTTTTGTCAAATGCAAAATAGCAATAAAAATGACGTAAAGTGTCCAAAATCTGCAAAAAAATGAGCTGCGAATTGGGCATTTTCAAAGAATCTTCTCCGAATCTGAAGCCATTGTTTTGATTCTCCAGCAATGCAAGACGTCTTGGCGTGACGTCACGAACTGGGGCCGGGACTTTTTGAAAATGCCCAATTCGCAGTTCAATTTTTTGCAGATTTTGGACACTTTGTCATTTTTATTGGTATTTTGCATTTGAATAAAAATATCATACTGCGTGTTTTGGGTATTTTAGATACATTTTTCTTTACATTTTAGAACTATTTTCTGAACAAAAAGTGACGTCAGTTGTCCTTTAAACATACTTATATAAACCTTAAACTTACTTATAAGCCTTAAAAATACATTGCATACAAAATATAGCACTGAAGCAATTTACAAATAAATGCACCTTACGTATGACCGTTTCGGAACGTATCTCGTTCGTAAATTGGGGAGTGTCTGTACCTGTATTAGACGTCCAGCCGGTACGCTATTTATATCCCCTCCAAGTATGTCGTTTATGTTTCTATTTAAGCAACTTTATCTCGGCAGAGCGGCGCGGAATAATAAAGACAATACTGGAGGGGGGAAAAAAAAGGAAAACTGGAGAGATTATGATTTAGTTTTATCTATAAACATTTGACACATTTCCCTTGAAGGTCTGCCGTTGGCAGCCTGGATTACGCAAATTAATCTGTGTATCAGCAAAACATTATCCTGCATTTGTGATGAGTGTTTAGGGCAGATTGACTTGCGGCGTCAAACTACGCTTGCCTAACAGATTAAGCGTATGTGTGTTTGTATATGGGGCTTTAGAGGAGGTGCTCAAAAGGGCCCGAGGAGGCTCTTTCCAGATCAATTCAAGGATTACACCCTCATATCTCCTCCCATCTCGCCGATTGAAAAGCGTGGAGACACTTGGCTTTCGCGTCAGCCATTTTCACAGCTGAGGTGTTGCCCGTCTATTTTTTTTTTCCTCGGCGCACAGGAGCGCTCCTGAAGGGAAGCCAAAGACACTGTGGCAAAAAGGCCGCCTCACCCGACGATTCGGGTGGGCTGGCGCGTCGTAGTGGCGAGCAAGGATTCTTTGATCCGGCGAGAGCGAGAAGGCACTGGCCGCGCTTTGATCCGGACCGCATTAAATATACATGGCGGGAACCCAAAAAGCTCAGATGCCATTCGATGTCACTCTCGAAGAGAGCGGCACTCTCATTTAATGGAGTGCTTGTTTGCTGGCTATTCTGTTTGCTTTCATGGCTGCTTTGCAAACCCACTCACACCGTTTCTTTTTTTAACCAACCCCTCCTCCCGCCACCCACTCCTCCTACTCTGATTTTAATCCCTTCGTACTCTTTGCAGGTGTAAAGCTCCCGGGCGGAGAAACTACCCGATGAGATTAAGGTGTTAGATTATATCTAACAGTGATTAAATAACCAAGCATTTTATGGCTGTAGCAAATTAATTTCCCCCGAGTCATGTCAGCTGCGTTTCCCACCGAGTCGACTGCGAGTCGCTGATATTTGCTATCATGGCAGCCACCAACTAAAAGAGCTTACTAAAGCCTGACCTCAGCGCTAAACGGCACACAAACAAACTGAAGTGTGCATAACTCATTCACTGCCAGACAATGTGCAAAAATGTGCTAACTCCGGTGCCCGGGTTTTTGTCATTTTCACTCAACTTCACACAATATGGAGTTTTAGGACTACATAAACATTCAATTCAGTGTAAGAAACCTTAGACTCTCTTCTTTAATCAGAAAAAAAGTTAATTACGGAAATATATGGGTCTAGAGTTATCTGAGCTTGACATGGGAGCGACTGTACAAAATACAATACATACATATTGGTTTGTATAGCGCTTTCACAACAGTTGAAGCATTAACAAAGCGCTAACATGGACGAAAGGCAAATGCTGCCCCCTCGTGGAAGGGAAAGACATTGGCAGAGGTCTGACCAGCGCTTTATCTGCATCCCCCGCAACACAAAAACTCGAACAAATATTGGAATGGTGCTCCACGTCACACTTTTCAATTACCGAACACATTCGGAAATGGCAGCAAATGAGTTAAAAGCGCTACTGTTTTACACCAAAGTAACATGAATCGACAAACTTAAATCTTTCAGTGGGAGAGCATATTGACGCTACAAGTTGATGAAATGAATTATTTTCATTCATTCTTTCTCTCTCCATCTTATGCTAATTGGGGTCATGTGCGGTGAGCACATCCACCTCACAGAGGTGAAATAAAAGTAAACAGTTCATAAACAGTAATTGTCAAAAATAAAAATGAAAAAACAAACTTGACCTGATTAGCCAATTCATCAGTTCATTCTAAAGTGAAAACCAATGCAGACACAATTTTCAACCCCAGCGCAAATTTAATGCAAAGTGCACTGAAATGGTGATCATCAGGCAAGCGTTCTGTGTTTTACATTTTTTGGTGAATCGGCGCAGCGCCGTTGTGGGAATGAGCACAACCGTGATGATTGGCAAGGAAATACAGTGACACCCACCACATCCATCAGTAGACCGCAGAATTCCTCAACCATTGCCTGAATGAAATAAACAACTTAGACATGGTTTGACCCGGTCTAAATGCCAGTCCACTCAACAGCACCAAATTATCAGGCAGTGTAATCGAAAACACTCTCGAGGCACATCCAATTTTTCACAGAGGTCACGTGTGCTTGTCGACCAAAATGAGGCCCCTATTGTGTTGGCTGGTATATCGCCACACCAAATGGACCTGCTGTCAACAAATATCCATTAAGAACTGAGACCTAAAGGGAATGAACAGACAGGGTAACCCGGGAGCAAAAATAAATAAAAAAACAAATAAAAAACCACATAAATAAATAAACAATACACAAATAATAAACAAACAAACAAATAAAAATACAATTGATAGATACATATAAACTCATAAACAGAAATACATAAATAAACAGATATATACAAACTACTTAATAAATACATAAATCAAAAAATAAATATCAAAATAAATAAATCCATAAAATTGATACATAGATACAGATAAACGGGTAAGTAAACAAACATAATAAAAATAATACATAAATTAACAAATAGACACAAATAAATAAATACAAGAAACAAACTAATAAATATGTAAATAAACCAATACATATATAACCAATAAATAAATAACATTGATAAAGAGATACAGATAAACAGGTAAATTAATAAAAACAAATAAATAAACAAATAAATACAATTGATAGATACAGATACATAGATCTATAAATAAACAGAAATACATAACTAAATAAATAAATGCGACCCAATTCCTTCCTTAGTGTTGCGTTAAATGACACTGATTTTTTTCCCGATGTTGCGGATATTTCACACGTTTGACACCAACGTTACAGAGCTTGATCCTGATAACAGCCCTTTGAAGGCACTCCAAACTGGTCGTAACAGGCATGCATGTGGTGCTGAATGCAACATTTACTGTTGGGGGGGATGAACATTTGTTAGAATTGAGTTGGCTTGGGGTTGGGGTGGAGTGGAAATGACTTGTGTGTGTGTGCGTGTGTGTGTGAATATGAAATGTGAATGTGTGTGTGTGAGTTATTTGTCTATATTTATGCCCACGTGTGACGCTGCAAGATAAATATCTCTTCAATGCGGCTCACACGGCAGGTGAATTTACCACTCCGCCGTCCCCGCAGAGCTTTTGAATTGAGCAATGCGCTGGCAGGCAAAGCACAATTTGGATTAGTGAAAGCCCAACTGATAGGTCAGCTTAGCTCATAATGGAGCAGCTTAGGACGTGTCTGCATGATTAGAACATTCTTAATAGCCTGTTTCTTTGCATCCAGATGTTGCGGTGCAAAAAATAAATGAATAAATGGCCGTCTGCCCATCCCCACTCTCTCCCATGTGCATTCACCTCTGGTAAACGATGCATCTATTTTTCTTAAAGTATTCCGGCATATATGATGTGTGGAAAAGCGGCTAAATTATTCATATGCTGCCTTATTTAGACGGACGGATGCCAAACGGCTGCATTTTGACTGTGAGAATTGTTCATCAAATGAAGTCGTAAAAACTATGCGGATTTGTATTTCCCACACGGATGTCCACTTGATGAAATCTCCATGAAAAATACCACTGGAATGACCTTTAACAATTTTTCTACTTTGCGGGAATTGCTCTGAATCTAGCAAACTGGTGTTTCCGCATGAGGAAGTTTAAGCGAAACCAAGCGGATGAAGCTCTGGATCAGCCGACATGTTTTGTTTTTTTTCCTCCATGATGAGTTTTATTTAACTCATTCACTGCCATTTCTGAATTCATTCTGTATTTGAAAAGTGTGATGTCGATCACCATACCCGAATTTGTTCGAGTTTTGTTTTTTTCATGCTTTAGCGCCAATAAAGTGGTGGCCAGACCTCTGGCAATGTTTTTCCTTTCAAGGGGGCAGCATTTCCCTTTTTTTCCAAGTTAGCGCTTTGTTCCAGCGTCAGTTGTTGTTAAAGCGCTATATAAACCAATATGTATGTACAGTGAGACCTCAACTTAGAAACACCTTATCTTACAAACTTTTCGTCTTACAAACGTCAAATTTATGAAAATTAAACCTTATAATAAGCACTATTTTCATAATACACACCCACCACGGCTGGCGAAGTGGTCTTCGGCGGAAGCACACGACCGCACCAGAGGTTAAGTTACCAACAGTCCTTATGGAAGGTGACTCTCCTTCCATAAGCCATCAACGACCATCAAAATGGTAAATAAAACTATTTTACAGCACAGTTTATTTCTTTAATTACAGTCCTCATGTAATGCGCCTCTCTTTCCAAACCGCAATTCCCTTTGACCTTCGACCTCCAACGCCATTCCATCAAGCCATAAATGACCATCACAAATGTAAATAAAGTGACTTTATGATACAATTCAGTGTATTTCTTTCATTACAATACAATAGCACATTTATTATACATAGAATAAGGTATGTTGTGTGTAGTTTTAAGGCTTATTTAGTTGAAAAGTATATTTTATGGAAACCCGGGAACGGATTATTCCCATTTTAATGGTTTCCCATGGGATTTTTTTTTTGAGATACACACTTTTCGCCTTACACACTCTGTCTGGGAACCAATTAAGTTCGTAAGTTGAGGTCTCACTGTATTGTATCGTATTTTGGACAGATGTCCTCATTTCAAGCTCATATAACCAGACCCATACAACTTAGGAATTAACTTTTTTTCTGATGAAATAAGATAGTCTAAGGTTTCTTATGCTGCATTGAATGTTTATGTAGTCCTAAAACTCAATATTCTGTGGGTCCCGAAATTAAAGTGACAATACAAAAACCTTGGCACTGGAGTGGACACATTTTTGCACATCGACTGGCAGTGAATGAGTTCATTTAGGTTATTTACGATGCTGTTTTGTGTGAAATATCTAAAACTAAGTAAAACGATATTTTGTTCAAAAATCAGAATGTGTCATTGTCAATATTTAACTAGCAGTAGTAAAGCCACAATTAGAGTAATTAATTATTTGTATTAAAACTCCTGTTCTACTAATAACACATTGTTGTAAAACAAACAGCTCGTGTACTTATTAAGCCACACACACACAAAAAACAAAAACACTCACTTTCCCAGTTATCAGCCAGCGATATAGGCGTTAATTGATACTGCACATTTACGCAGAAATTTTCTCACCTCCGAATGGTGCGTTTTAATTAAAAGTTGCTCCAGATGGGCTTGTGAAACAAAAACGAAAAATTAAACGCAAACAATGATTATTTATAGTGCGCCATAAGATGTGCTGGAGTGCATTTGCTGGTCAATATACGACATATAATTTAGTGGCTCCTGTGGGCTTCACCATCTTCCAATTTGAAAGTAGCAGTTGATAACGTTTGGCTGGAAGCAGCCTCCAGCTGCATGCATGCAGACGACTGTATATGACTTGGGCGGAAAAGAGAGTGAGAGTCCCCAGGGACGTGCCATTATTTGGCCTGCATTTAACCGCGCCATCTGTCGAAATTTCAATGCGCTTTTCCTAATGAGGATACTGCGAAATCCATATTGACTGTTAATCACAGATGTCATATTAAGCAAGTGCCATCGTGCTCGTCGGCTAATCAGAATCCGATTAGCTTGATTGTCATGGTACCACAAGGTGTCACAAAATCAAATACGTCATTGGAAATAAAAGACACAATCATTTGAAGAACAGATGACAGTACTGGTAACTTATTCCTGCATTCTGTTGTCGATCATAGAAATGTCTTTCATGAGAAAAGAGAGCAAAATGAAGATGAAAAAGCAACAAACTGAAAGTAAACAATGGCCTTAGGAATGTTTCACCGTCAACACCGTGGCTGAAAGGTGCGATAAAAAAGCACCAGGAAGTGTTTCTAACATACGTTCATTTTGCAGCAGGCCAGCAGATACCGTGTCAACATGTATGACTCATATACCGTATGGAAAATGCAGTCTTCTTATTAACATGTGTGATCAGCACGCCTTCATGAATATGTCATTGCTTCTCTTAAAATGGGATCCAAGCACGACACATGCAGTTGCGCTAGTTTGTTGAGAGTAGAAATTAACTTTTCATCTCTTAAACCACAAAATGATAGATGAGCGATAGTTTTTTTTTTTATTACTCAAGTTAGCCTTGCCATTGCTAAGTTCATCAAAACATTGGCAACGTTAGTCTCGAGAATAGCAATCCAATTTTTGTTGAGGTTGAATGTTTGATAAAATTGCCAATTAGTTAGCAAAGAGATTCACATTGCGGCCAGATGGTTGAGGGAAGCCCCATGTTACTACTTAGAATTCGACCTCTGACCTCACCATTACACTTGTGCTTTCTTGTGTGACGGTGGGGGAAAGATGTACAACTTCATTTAGGGAGTCTTATTGTATTTTTAACTCATTCACTGCCATCTCTGAATTTTTTCGAGAAATGAAAATATGACATGGAGCGCGATTCCCCAATTTGTTCGAGTTTTGTTTTTTCTTGCTGGTGTGCCGATAAAGCGCTGGCCATGGCCTCTGTCAATGTTTCCCTTCCACAAGGGGGCAGCATTTCCTTTTTTTAGCTGTTAAAGCGCTATATAAACCAATATCTATGTATTGTATTGTGGACAGCTGCCCTCATTTTAAGCTTAGATAACACCAGACCCATACAACTTAGGAATTAACTTTTTTTTCTGATGAAAGAAGAGAGTCTAAGGTTTCTTACGCTGCTTTGAATGTTTATGTAGTCCTAAACACAATAGTCTTTGGGTCCTGAAATTTGAGTGACAATAACAAAAACCCTGGCGCTGGAGTGGACACATTTCAACACCATCTGGCAGTGAACGTGTTAATCAGAACCATTTTTCATATTGTAACAAAAACCTCAAAGTAGTAGTAGAAAAGCAACAAAATCATCTCTGCGTTTTGCCCATCTGCGTTTTGCCCCTCGCTCTATATAAACCGCTTAAAAAATGGTTCTTCCTGAACCATTTCAGAATTATTTTGCCAGCGTTAACCTCTGGGAATTTTTTTTCCAAGTGTCAAAGCTGTTTTCTGTGAGCCATCGTCCAAAGTAACGGAACATTTTATTTATGCAAGGCAACAGCTTCGACAGCACAAATTGGGTTAGATACAACCGTCATGCACTAAAGTGATCCAGAGTACTCCGTGGAGGTCAACACCAATGCTTCGCTATTGTGTGGGAGAAACATTTTTCTTATTTTTTTTCCAACAAATTGATGTTGATGTGATGCGAGCTGTGCATTTTTATTTTTATTTTCAAGCACTGGTGAGAGTTGAGGAAAGAGAAGCAAAGTTGACGTCGAGGCATGCTGAAGCGCGGAACGCAGAAATAGCATGTGGGAACAAACCCCAAAAGTGTTCTGTATTATTCAGAATGAGTCTTGCAATATTCATTTGGATGAGCTCGAGATATTTTGTGCGTATTTCATGGCACTGAGCCAGCGACTTTGTACTACTCGTGTATAACAACTTTGAAAAATGTTGCTAATCACTGCATCGCCGAAGTTTTGTATTAATAGTGACATGGAAATGTTTGAAGCCATTCCAAACTGTTTAATGGCTCACTTTTTTTATCGTGTCGGCAGATGTAACGGTCGAGCTAAATTTGCCCATGAGGCGAGAAACTACTGAATTGCCTTTTTTTGGCTTGCACTATAGAGAATACTTGTTTCTGTTTTTTTAAGTGGTGTCATACTGACCTTCAGATACAGAACGCATGAAGTGTGGAAATCTGAGCGTTTGTCACAGAAATTGTTCGAAGAGCATGTCTTTGTAAAAAACAATCAAACAAACAAATAAATACATTAAAAAATGTATAATTCCAATGATGCTTGAAAGACAGAAAACCTTCGTATGAGGCAACACTTCTTTCAGATTCGAATAATCTTACGGGAGGAGAGCATTATTGTCTTTGTAAAGCCTAAATTTTGAAAATACACAGGCACCTGTACTTTAGAAATTTTAAACTAGTACATTTTGTAAGTTGAGACGCACTTTCCATGTAAATGCCCTCATACGTTCCAATGCCCCCAACATTCAGAAATAAATGTTTCCCAAAGCATAAAAATGCATCAAAATGTGTAACAAATTCACATTACAATTATATCATTGCACAATAAATGAGTGTTGTGTATAAAAACTAAATAAAAATAATGAACATTTAAATTTTAACTGCATCTTTCCATTTTTTTGGCGTCTTTCATACATGTCTCTCAGAAGTGTTTTTTTTTTTGCCTGGGTTTTCTAAAGAACTGATCCAAGGACATTTGCTTTTGTCGGATTTTTAACGATCTTTTGAATTTGTCCAAGGCAAATATCAGCATAGTGAGCGATCGCCCGACTGGCGAATACTTTTTCTGCCTTGATTCACATTTCTGTAAACTTATCATGGTCCGAGGGGGGACTAAAAAGGACGCTGCACGGGCATATACGGTTGAAGTGCCTCTTAGCCGGAAGATGCTCGCGAATAGCCAATGACAGAGCAGCTAGGAGTAAGTTGCATTCAGTAAACTCTGAGCTGCAGACTTTAGTTTTACCTTTCGTCTCTTGAAATATCTTTATGAACAATAGGCAATATTTCATAACTTGAAAATGTTGTCGAAAGAGACGTTTGTTTGTCAAAGTAGTTACTGTGAAGAAGAGGAAGGCATTATGAACGGAATAAGACAGAACAAGGAAATGATCTGTTTTTCTGTTGCTACTGCGCTCCTCCTCGATAATTGCATTACATCATAAACGCGCCATCATGTAAGATAATTATTTTGGGGGTTTGTGCTATCTATTTTGAGAATGGAAATTGGAAAGCAGCGCCTCTTTTGTGCAGTCTAATGTGGAGACAGCAACGACCGCAATATCCTTTTGAGAATTTTGATTGGAGATAAGATTGCTCTCTCGTTGTTTCTGCAGACTTAAGTTAAAAATAGTTTTGTTTTGTTTTTTTTGTCAGTCGACTGTTGAAGACTAATGGTTCGGCGTGGAACAGCTTTGCAAACATCCTCTCCGCTCTTCTCCCACACAATATTTCATAACGTTTCATGTCCAAAGAGCCTCAGATGTGGCTGCTACAGTCTGGCAGTTGCGCTGAGAGAAGTACCTGGCTGGCTGGGCACCGTTTTGGAAGTGCGGCGGTCTTTAGGGGATGACGAGAAGAGATTGAGGGAATAAGGTTTTTGATCAGGACCAGCTGTCACTTCCTGTCCTCAAATGTACTTGACGTTTACAGTGCGGCCGGGTAAACAAGGACTCATGAGCTTGAGGTGTTGTTTTGCTCACTCATTACATGGATTATTTTCAAGAGACACTCTCAAATGGGAGCACCTGCAGAGGGATTCAATTATTTACTGAATCGAAACAAATTGAATGCAGATTGTTTTTGGCCTTGGGTTAATATTTACACAGGGATAACAAGTACACACACACACACACATACATATACATATATATATACACATACATATATATATATATATATATATATATATATATATATATATATATATATATATATATATATATATATATATATATATATATATACATATATACATACATATATACATACATATATATATATACATACATATATATATATACATATATATATATATATATATATATATATATATATATATATATATATATATATATATATATATACATGCACGCATACATATACATGGACGCGTACATATACATGTTTATGAACATGTACATGTATGTATGTATATATCACCTGTACAATTGACTGTAATGATTGAAACCCAACCCCAAAGTCCAAAAACATCACAATGATTAACAATATTCACAATGATTACCCTAATACAGTCAAAACATGTTTCGAAGCCCTGCGATTGCCTGGAAACCAGTTCAGGGTGCCCCCTGCCTACCGCCCGAAGACAGCAGCACCGCGAGCCTTGTGAGAATAAGGCAGAGAGGAAAATGGATGTCCGAGGGAACATTATAAAAACAACTCTCGTCTTTAATTACTGAAAAGGTGGATACTTTGCCATTTTTTGGCATTCTTTTTGCATTTAGTGTTCATGATAGACAGATCAGGATTGATTGCAGGAGGAAAATTGGAATTATGGTCCAACACTGAGGTTATGACTTCGAAATAAGCAAAGTTTGAAAAAAAAGCTCAATGAGTCATTGGCGAGTGGCAGAAGAAATCTGTTTTAGCGATGCAAAAAAATTCATGTCAACACAGGTACAAGAACACCCACGGAGGAGAAGTTGCTGGATAAGAAGAGACCTGAAAGGACGATGTGGTCCGCAGAGAAAAAAAATACAACTTGAACAAGTTGACTTTGTGGGACTCTGAGGAAACCTCAACTAGTATTAACACAGGCGATGGAACCCTTGAGAAGCAATTGGAATGCCTGGCAGAGAAACAGACGGATCAAGGAAAAGCTCAGAAGACACAGGTAGAACAAGTTCCGGAAAAGCAAAAAGATGTGCAGTCGAACTGGAACTGGAAGAGGGCTTTGGTGAAGAAGGTTTTAGGGAACCAAATAAATACCAAATAAACCACATGGCTGCACAGTCGATAAGCTTCAAGCCAAGATGCGCACAGGTGCAAAGTTCACATTCGGCTTTGGAAACAAACAAAAACAAAAGCCATCTGGAGCCGACCGCTTGCATCATTACCGCGCTGATCGTCGTGAACGAAAGCTTTTGGGTTGGTTTTATTTGCTTTTTTCCCGCCGGAAAAGCTGAACCTTCAACTGTGACAACAACAATGCCTCCCACTCCATAACAGACCTGGCAGAGGCCTTTGCTCTGGCCTGTGGGCTTGCGCGTGCCAAACAACAATGTCTTCACTTGTTGAGGAATGACTCATCTGGAGTGTTTTGCTCCCCCTTCTACGCGCTGCTCTGAGAAGCAATATCGCGGTGAAGGCGCTTATCACAAACATGTCACTCAACATGTGTCGCTATGTCTTATTCATTGCAAAGTGGCCACAGCATCTATCAGCTCCTGACCGATTGCCGGTGATGAATAAGCGCTTGTAACGCAGAGGAACACCTGAAGCATTTATTTCGATTGTTTATTGGTTTGCAGCGATGTCACCGAAGAGAAAACAATTTTTGGTTGAGATCCCGGTCCCCAAAAAACACAAATTGCAGGGAAGTCGATAGGATGAAAAACGACAACAGAAGAATGGAAATCTTAATTTTTCACTCCCCCCCACCAAAAAAAAAAAAACACTTTTTTTAGGAATAATTACTAGCAGCACATTTATCTGCTCTCATAAGCGCCGATGTCTCCGTTTTTGCTCTCAATGGAGGACGCAGTAGCAGTTCCCATTCAGACCTCTTTGGAGATAATTGATTGTATTTGACGTGGAGGACGCCCGGCGTATCGGTGCAGATCAATCCGAACCGGCGTGATGAAAAAAAAAGGAAGTCAGGGAGATGTTTATTTAATCTTCGCAAATGGCCGGAGACAGCTGAGCTTCTCAGGAGGAAATTCGGTATGTTTGGAACATAAGTCAGCAAAAGTGATGTTCAATCATTACTTGTTGAGGTTAATAGAAAGAGTCTCAATGCAACTGACATCAAGAATGTTTTTAAAAAGTTCACCGATGCCCATGTGGAACTGTCGCGGCTTGGAATTGAAGCGGATTTACGTTTGACAGTAGATGTGAAACTGTTTTTGTCAATGGAGTTTGGGATAGAAAATAATTGAGAGTATGACAGTGGTCACAACAGAACATGCAGCTGTGGTCTTTGTATTTGAAAACGGCTTTCTCTGATCTTGTCCCTCCCACTTTCCAAAATATTTCAGATTAAATGTCATTCACATACTTTTCCTTTAAATCGAGACATTAAAAAAAATAATAATTCAGAGCGGCCCGCATCAGTAAACAACAGATGGAGGAGAAGGCCCATTTAGCACCGTCGCTATAGTCACCTGCCCATACAAACAACCCACGTCAAACTCAGCAACAGATGCACAAAGCGAAATAAAAAAGGGAGAAAAAACGATGAGGTGAAAGTTTGTCGTTATTTAGCGCCGTTCCACTCGACAGCGGCGCGCTCATTTTCCATGCACGGAAGAATTTGCTTGTTTATCGGCTTGGTGATTTACTTCGACGCTGACATTTCGGACGCACGTGATCCATAACTGATGATGATGATGATGATGATTACGGCGCACCATCAAAATAAAAGAGAGGGACGTCTTTGGGCCTGTATTGTCCTCTAATTAAATGTACAATAGCGACAGATGAGGACAATCGGTTTTTATGCTTCCCGAAAAATTAACCTTGAACAATTGGATATGCTTTGTGAGACGCATGGCGCATGACCGGCCGTGTCGAGTTTACTGTCTGAAATTGGTTATTCAAAGGTGAGTCCATTTGGCACCACCCAATGAAACTTTGGGAACAGCGCTTTGAAAATGGCAGGAATCAAGCAAACAACCCCTCAACCATTCATAGAAAGTGAAAACTGCTAACAAGAGTGAATATTTTCTCTGGTCGCTTCGCAATCTACATATCTGTTTGATTTCCTAAACATGCTCCTGGGAGTCTGCGTCGTGGCATATTGTCGAGGGACAAACACATCCCAGAGGGAAATGACCTATCAGGAAGGCAATATAGTTATTTGAGATGCAATTACGAGGCCACTCAAGATTTTTCAGCCTGGAAAGCAATGACCATGTGTGCGGGAGCCAACGCCTGTGCCTGAGCGGGTGGTCGATATGCGCATAACCGCATCTTATGTTTTGCCGGCTAAATTGGATCCTTCAGCAGAGAAGACTTCATTTAGAATATGTCCATGCCGCAAGAGATTGATGCAACTATAGCGTTCCAAGTGTAGCTCTGAAACAAGGTGCAGGCGGGTGCGGTCATATCGCAAGTGGGTTTGTGTGGTGAAGGAGGAAAGCTGCTCTTACAAACAGAATTATGGTCACTTTTCTCTCATTTCCCGAGACAGTAACAGACGGCGTGATTGCACTTCGCGCCGCTCGTTCACTCGGTCATTTAACGTGTGGCTGCGACTTGTGAGGCGGCGCTTTGAAATTGCGCTTTGAGGAAAAGTTGTCGCGTTCCTGTATCTGATCTGTTCTATAAGAGTCATAGAAGATCGAACGAGCTAATTTAGCGGCGGGATGAAAAAAGTCCACAAAAGGAGAGGATTGGAACGAGTATTAGTGTAAACATTTGATAAGCTTTTCGCCAGAGGCTAATGCTCGGCTGGATTATTAGCGGTTACAAAATAGAAACAGCAGCTATTGCTGCAGTTGCAACCAGGGTGAGCACTTGACGACCATGTCAATTAGCTTTCCGTGGGACCTATTCCTCAAGCAAGAGATGTCCAAAAGACAACAAATAATAACTTTCAATCTGCTAATGAATCGCGTCTTCTTTCAAACGGCGAAAAATCTGCCCGCACCCGTTGCAAAGAGAAAGGGGCGAGCACGGACGAGGGGGGCAACAGCGAATAAAGCTGCTGGCACAGAGTGTGAGCATAGCATGCATAATAAATGTATGACAAAACAATACTCCAGGCGCCCCGGTATTAATGATATGCAGCCGACTCATTATTAAAGTTCCAAAACAGCTCCTGGAGTAACACAGATGGAGTCAATTAAGCAATGAGCACATTCGCTCGGCTGCCGTTTCATCTTCTTGTCTTTTATCTGCGAAACATTACTACATGGATGTGATTATTTGAACTACTATCGTGTGTTCAACGTAATACGCAGTGGTTAAAAGTTATGATTGATTTGTTTTTGTTTTTTTTTCATAGCTAGACTTCACTAGCAGACAGGAGAATTTGCTGAGTGTCAATATATTTTTTCTTCCCACTATTATTTTCTTAATTCAACCACGAAGCCAGTTTCAAAAACATGATATTTGTTTGTGTGGCTCTTCTCATGATAGGCATATCATGAGTAGAGCCACACAAACAAACAAAAAAACAAACAAATAAATACATAACTTAACAAGTACTAAAAAATGGCTCAAGAAACACTCTTAGCCTTGACAACATTAGCATAATTATGTGCAATTTTAGCGGGTCTTTAAAGACTGATTTACTAGCAACCAAACACATCTGACAGACTTTGTCTGACTCTTACGATATTTGAAGCACATACGTGAGACATACGTGAGTTTTCACCCAATTGCGTGTGTGGGTGGGGCATTGGAGTGATGACTGAAACGATCTTTGATTTCAAGATTTCTCCACTGTGAGACGAATAAAGGCATATCCAATCCAATCCAATCCAAGATACTCCTGTTTACATTTAAAGCCATCCATAACCTTGCCCCCCCCCATATCTGTCTGACCTACTTCAAATCTCCGTTCCCTCTCGAGCACTCAGATCCTCATCCTCCCTCCACCTCTGTATGCCCTCTGCCAGACTCACCACGATGTGGTGCAGAGCTTTCAGCCGCTGCGCTCCCAAATTCTGGAACTCACTTCCACCCAACATCAATAACATTGACTCCCTTCCTACTTTCATATCTCACCTCAAAACCGACCTGTTTAAACTTGCTTTCATGGTCGAGTTTAATCTGCTGTTTTATTATTTCATGATTTTTTTTTTGTTTTATATATTGTTTTTATTGTAAAGTGTCCTTGGGTGTTCAGAAAGGCGCTTGTAAATTAAATGTATTC
Source organism: Hippocampus bargibanti (assembly GCF_051943395.1). Classification (NCBI taxonomy): domain Eukaryota; kingdom Metazoa; phylum Chordata; class Actinopteri; order Syngnathiformes; family Syngnathidae; genus Hippocampus; species Hippocampus bargibanti. Next base: position 9,310,781 of record NC_142750.1, on the reverse strand, counting down.
TTATTATTATCTATCCAATTCAGGCTCAACGCTAAGATCTTTATCTTGATGTGATTCCTTCCCAGAGACCTGATGCCTTCAACACTGGAGGGACAGATCACCATGGAAAAGACCCCCAGTTACTTTGTGACCAACCAAGCTCCCAAGCGCATCCACACCATGGCCAGGGACATCAAGTTGATCATTGTGGTGCGCAATCCCGTCACCAGAGCCATTTCGGACTACACGCAGACTCTGTCCAAGAAGCCCGAGATCCCCACCTTTGAAGTTCTCGCCTTCAAAAACCGAACCCTGGGGCTCATCGATGCTTCTTGGAGCGCTCTGCGCATCGGAATATACGCGTTGCACCTGGAAAGCTGGATGCAGTACTTCCCTCTATCCCAAATGCACTTTGTCAGCGGCGAGAGGCTCATCGTGGACCCCGCGGGCGAGATGGCCAAAGTCCAGGACTTTCTGGGCCTCAAGAGGATCGTCACAGACAAACACTTTTACTTTAACAAGACGAAAGGTTTCCCTTGTCTGAAGAAGCCCGAAGATAGCAGCACTCCACGCTGCCTTGGCAAATCCAAAGGGAGAACTCACCCCAAAATCGAGCCGGACGTCATTCGGCGACTGCACAAGTTCTACAAGCCCTTTAATATGATGTTCTACCAAATGACAGGCCAGAACTTTGAATGGGAGAAACAAGAAGAGAGCATATCTCGAGGATCTTTGGTCTAGCAGGACCTGTCACCACCAGCCTTCTTGATGAAATAAAAAACACTCACCCACCCCCCTTCTGTTCCGTGTTAAGAGGGCATGCTTGGACACAATCATGGCACCCCCCCGCCCCCAAAAAAAGATAACTATTGTACATACTGAAACATTAAATATATTTATATTTGTGAAAAACATACAAACTTTGTGTTCGTTTTCAAATAATAATGTTGACTCACAGAAGTATGTGACGTCATGACATGGTGGTGACACTGGCTAACCCGCAAAAAGAAGTTTATCGTTATAATAAAATGACTACTGCCAACCTCTGAAATGACAAGGCAACGAAATTTGACCGTGCTGTTCATTTCAGTCCCACTTCGGACCAGATCGTCAAAATGGGAGTGGTAATATTTCAAGAAGCCATTACAAATTGAGTGATGGTGTCCGTCTACCAGCTGCATGACGGCAGCTGAAGGCAAACGTCAAACAGCAAGTTAAATGTTCCATAAACTACAGGGATTGTTGCTGATGTCCATAAATCAGTTCAAGAACCATATTGATTTTGAAAAGCGGCGGTATTGTGGTCCAGAGGTCTTTCTCACTCTTTAACTCAACATATTTATCTCCAATTGTATGCAACAAAGATTGGTAAGGTCAAGTTTTAATGGCTTCCAAAGTTTTACATTAAAAAAAACTTCATCAGCTGGCCCCGTGAGGATAAATGTGAACTACTATTGGCCAAAGAAACGTCAGCTCATGGAACAAATAATAATAATAATCCATTTCATTTCTAAGCGCCTTTCAAAACTCTCAAGGACACTTTACAATCACAGGGCATTTTCTCTAAATATAACAATTGTGCTTGTAAATGGAAGTCAACGCTTCTGATTGTTTCTTGTCATCCTCCACGTCACCGGCTAACGGTGAGGATTGACGCTTTGCTGATGAGTTCTTAAAGTGTCCTTACCTTTCACATTCATTCCTTAGCGCCCCAAACCAGCAATTTACATGCGTCCTTCCTCTCATTTGCTCCTTTATGGAGGGAAAAATACTTTTATTAGTTATATGATGAGGAAACACTCCTTTGCACACACACACACACACACACACACACACACACACACACACACACACACACACACACACACACACACACATTCCTGTTTGAACGACTTTGTGAGGTCCGGGTAACTCCACATCAGGAGTGAGGACCACCCTTTCTGATAAGTTTAGAGAAGAACCAGTGTTATATTTGAACACTAGATGTCCCCCTAACTGCATTTCCCACTTCAACTTGTTTAAAAAACAAAGCAATAAGAAGTGGACTTGAGAGTGGAATCACTAGACAAGTGAGGTCCGAATGGGTAAATCCCGGGACCTCACTCATATAGTGAATTATGTTCGAAACATCGTTTTATTTATTTAATTTTTTTGTTTGGTTGATTCAGTTGAGTTTTCAAACCACTTTTTGTATCAACTTTTACCTCTCATTATCACCTACAATTACACGGCAGACATTTTGTATTTTAATTGTGTGTATATATATACAGTAAAGTCTCGTTATATCAATATTCAAGGGAGTCCGAAAAAATATCGATATAACCGGGACTATCGATATATCCGACCCTGTTTGTGTGTAATTTTCTCAGTGCGTGCATAGAAATAGTATCGATATATATATATATATATATATATATATATATATATATATATAGACTATATATATATATATATATATATATATATATATATAGAGAGAGAGAGAGAGAGAGAGAGAGAGAGAGAGAGAGAGAGAGAGAGAGAGAGAGAGAGAGAGAGAGAGAGAGAGAGAGAGAGAGAGAGAGAGAGAGAGAGAGAGAGAGAGACTGTTTAATGAATAACTTGATAGTTTTAACTTAAAATAAATGGAATTCCTTATTTATATGTTCATATCAACCGGAAGCTGGTCTGGTCGATTGCTGTATCATAACTACTTTGGTAAAGTGACCCATGCTTTTGCTCAATGAATTTCCATAACCAAATCAAATAAACTAAAACTTTATTTTAACATGATGTCAACATGAAATCTGTCCTGAAGCAAAACATTTTTAACAACAGTAAAAGGGAATATAATACAAAATTAAATACTCTTGTAAGAAACTAGAACATGTACTAAAGTGCATATTTGTGAAGAAAAAGGCATGCACATCAAAACAAATTTGTTGTATCATTAAAACTGAAGAACCCGAGAAGTGGATCTTCTTTTGAGTGTCACAATTTTGTTGTGGACAAAGTTCTTTATGTCTTTCCAGGATCTTTGAGCCAAAGTCTGCGGCTCTTTCTTAATGCAGTCAGTACACTGTTCTTTCCCAGGCACTTGATGCCCTTTTATCAGTCTCTTCATGTGTTTTTCCACAGCAGCCTTTTCTTCTTCACTCCACGGTCTCCTCAAATTTACTCTGGGAGAGCCTAAATATGATGACAATTGCAATTTAATGATACTCACAAAGACCACTTGTGGCAGCATTACAGTGTGGATTATATACATAAAATAAATAGACTTACCTTTCTTTTTCTCTGACTTTGAATTTTCATGCTCTTTGGAAGCAATTTTTTTTCTTGGACTCAAATCTACAAAGAAAGGAGACATTGCTAATTTGACACTCATGGGCAAATACGGTGCATGCATTTTAACTTGTTAAATTATGGAGAGAAAAAAATATTTCTGGATCCAAAATTAAAAGTTAGTGCGAACCAATACCTCAAGGTAAGACTAATAGCCAAAAAAAGCTTCCAGTTTACCATCTGAGTCAGAAGTTCTTTTCCGTTTGCCATGACAGCGCTTTGCTCGTTTTTTTGTCACGTCACCTTAAAGTAAAACAAGCAAAATGACACCTTGCACTTGTTATGGTGGGACAGGGAGCCATTTCAAAAGGAATCATTTGGAATTCTACAGGGATGCATCTGGGAAATTAAAAAAGTGGCCCCCTTGTGTCTGAAAAGGGGTCAAATTCTAAAATTGATAGGGCCTGATTTAACTAGATTGCCAAAGTATACAAAACCATTTGAAATAAACCAAAGACATTTTCTATATTCGGTTTACGAACGTTACATTTTTGAAACTTTTACCTTGGCATACGAACTTTACCTTGGCATACAAACTTTTTTGTACACGGAGCTGCCTCAATGAGTGATGTGTCGTTCGCGAACGAGCCCATGAAGAACTAGATACAATTATCACAGAGAAAGCACCTACAAGGGATCATTCCTCAAGATGGTGAAAGAAGAAGGTTACGTTCCTCATCAAGTGTTTCATGCTGATGAAACTGGCCACTTCATTCCATCAAGCCATCACAAAGGTCAATAAAACCACTTTATTATACAGTACAGTTAATTTTTTTAATTATAAGACCGTAGCACATTTATTATCCATAAAATAATGTATATTTTGTGTAGTTTTAAGGCTTAGAAAATTAGAAAGTAGAAAATGATGTTTTATGAGGACCTGGGAACGGGTTATTCCCATTTTAAGGGTTTCCTCTGGGAAATTATTTTTGGGATACAAACTTTTTGCCTTCCACACTGTCTGGGAACCAATTAAGTTCGTAAGCCAGGGTATCACTGTATATACCTGTTCGATCAACACTAAGTTTTTAAATAATAATGAACAAATTGTTATTCTGTCAAGTGTGGTGAGTATTGTGCTACTTATGATTTCAATCTCATCACAACTTCCTCAGTCGTATTTTTTTTTAGCCTGCAGACCCCATATGTCAGCAAATGCTCCCTCACCTCTGGCCCATTCTTGTTGACCAAGAGAACTACATGATACCTCATACTTCATGACAACGGCCGTGAAAAAAAAAGAGGAGATATTCGAACCCTTGGGATGTCCGTTCATCGCCCCCAGCCACAGAAAGCTGACTCTTAAATCAGAATCTAATGATGCCTGCAGACACAGTAGTAGCATACTTATTCATCCTACAATTTTACCTTCAATGACATTTTCTTTTCTTTTCCCCCACGGTTTGATTCTGCTAGAGCCTGCTTTGGGGATATAATCTGTGCAGAAAAGAAAAAGATTGAAAATTAGTCCTAACCAGGGCAGATTTATTAATCTTACAATTTACCTTCATCCACATTTTCATTTCTTTTTTCCCCTGAATTTGTGCTGCTTGAGCCTGTTTTGGGGATATCATCTTTGCAGAAAATAAGATTGAAAGTTAGTGTAAAGTATACTTATTAATCTTACAATTTACCTTCATCCACATTTGCCTTTCTTTTCCCTCTCGGTTTGGTGCTACTAGAGCCTGCTTTGGGTATATCATCTGTGCAGAAAAGAAAGAAAGAAGGTATAGAAGTAACAATCAGGTTTTTCTTTATGCCAGTCTCAAAATGATTTTTTTTAAATATGATGACATTTCAGTGAATGCTTACCAGAAAAAGATAATTTAATGGTGTCAAGATTCTTTCCACTAAGTGTTCCAGTGCCTTGCTCCATTGCAAAAAGCAGCTTGCTGATTTTTGCAATTTGAAAAGTTTTATCAGTCTGTCTGTAAAAATCTCGGTGCACTCTGATGTCGTGTCCCATGAACCTTGCGACTTGTTCCAATTCCTGTTCACTAAGATCCAACAGCTGACACAGTGTCGCAACCTGTTTCCTCAGTTTGGTAGACCTTAGGAATTGAGGGTTTTCTGCGTTGCTTTCTTTCGCAAATTTGCGCAGACAGTCACATCCCCGGATATTTGTTATTGCACCTGGTCTTGCAAAAAGATAGGGATTCTCAGCAGGTATCCCTGCATCTTGTCGCCTTTGAATTAAAACGTTGATGGACTCCTTCATTCTTTCTGTAAAAAACACTGGGACCTTTCTGCCCCTTTTGCCCCGGACTTCAATGCGAGTTAAGAGCTTGCTTAACTCTTTTTCCAATGGTGAAAGTGTTTCAAAAATGTCCTGATTGACTGGATTTGTGCTGGCATTCTGGTAGGTCTCGAGAGTCAAACGTGATGCTTCCCCTTCACGCCGCTTGTTAAAAACAATCATTTGTGCCAGAACAGATTCATTCAATTTACGAAAAGCACTTAAACTCATCCCTTGGGTCAATTCAGCCTTTGCCTCCTCTTCAACCACTCTAAGGTGGTCCCTGAGTGTGATGACATCCTTGGTAAGAGGAATATCATCTTGTTTATTCCATCTTTTTTCATCTATTGTTTGATGAGCACTGACTGATACATGGTTTTTCCAGTTTTTTTCGAGGAGTTCCAGAAATTTTTTTGCCTTTCTCTCTGCCAGGTCGTCATCCTCCATCAGAGTCTGTCCAATAAGGACTTCCACTGCTCCTTTCAAACAAAATCCTAATTTAAGAGCTGTGGAGGGTTTCCCATATTCATTTTTCCCTGGACTGAACGCAGTGAGTTTCTTTGCGACATTTATAACAGTATTAAACTTCAAAGGCGTACACAAATCCTGCAGACCCGCGATGGTCTTATCCATTTTTTTAGCAATAAGCATGAACCGTCCCAATTCCCTCATTCGTTGCGCAATGTACTGGTGCTTGGACTTGACACAGCCATGTTTGGAATACAGTGATTCGCCATACTTGCAAATTAGGAAATCCTTTCGTATGTGAAACGATACAGGATCTTGTCTCATGTTATTGATAATTGTTTCATATCCCTCTGATGATGCGGCTGTTGGGAGGAGACTGGCAGCAATATTTTGGACCCTCTTTCCTTTCCTTCGCTTGTCGTCTTTGCATAGCTCTCTTGCTCTACATATTGAATGATGTTTCCACAGACATTTTTTTAAAAACAACCCATAACATGATGGGCAGGGCAAATAATCATCGGTGGAGGCGGCATCGGTTGGCTGCTTCCATGTGACAAGTTCCCCTTGTCCATCTTTTAGAACCGTGCTGTTATGTTTGAAGTCTCCCTTGTTCCGAAGCTGTTCCAATAGGGACTTTCTTTTTTTGGATCCTGATGGAAAGCTGAACGCGAAAGCAACTTCTTTAAATTCCATATGTTTCCTTTCTAAATGTCTTGCCATCTTCAAATTTGATTGGCCACAGTAGAAACAATAATGCCTTTTGTCCCAAACACGTTTGCCTTCTTTTCTTGAACACGTTTTTATGGTTACAGATGGATCTTCTTTGCTCATCTTTTGTTTTTTGTTTTTTCTTTGAACATAGGTTAATGGGTTACTTTGTTTTCTAATTGCAGACGTGACTCTACGCTGGTCTGCTTCATATGTCTGTTGACTTGTAGAGTCTTCATTGTATGTGTCATGACAGGGCATATTTTTGACCTTTGGAAGGGATATCTCTTCATCAACACTCGAATCAGTGGATGATGTATAGGTAGGTTTGTATTCCACATCTGATCCAGAATGACTGTCCAAGTCAGAAAAATCGCTCTCTTCAGTGGGATTGTCCATCTGTTATAAATATAAAAAAGTAAAAAGATCAGAAAATACCATTGCAAATAATACTACTAAGTAGTACTGATTTATGTTTATACGATGAGATAGGTCATAATGAGGACTGCCTGTGGGATAAAATATTAATCGTGTATATATTAACAAGTCCTCCATGGTAGTTAGTTGCCACTACACATTTAGCGAATTAGCTGCGTCACAATAAGAGACTGATTTCCAAGTATTCGGCAAACAAATAACAATGATGGCTGGTATGGATTGCGGAGGAAACAATTTTCCATGTGAGCTGTACCCAGGCCAATATTTTCATAGATTTATTAATCGGCAATTTCTGTATATAATTACAATATTTATTTTAACTCTTTCAGCGTATTATGTCTTGTTTTTAATTAAAGCGTATGTTCATTTCTGTCTGGCCAATAGAGTGCCACAACTGCAATTTATCATTAAAAAGATGCCAGAAAAGAACGAAAAGCTAAACAAACATATACTGTAGACAATATGCATCTCACCTAATATAAGTTTTTTCAGCCTAAATGCAGAGCTTTTGTTGATCCATATAACCGTTGTGTTGATAAGGGGTCGCAATATAGTAATTTGTCCAAAGTACTTTGTGTTCTGGAAATTGATTTGTATTTTACGTTGTGTTTTTGCAACGTTACATTACATAGATGGTAAGACACTGTCTTTGGCTGTAACCACAGGCGCATATAGCCATGGAAGAAAATTTGACACCACCATGTTTTCTTTATGTTCATTTTCATTTTCATGTCTGGTGCTACAAAAAGTGTATTAAGTGAATCACTGAAATAAAAGGTATTATGGAATACTCAAATACACTATTTTTTACAGTAAAACGTCATAGCTATTGTTAAGAATGTATGGAGTGATTTTTGTCATTAGAAAAACTTTGAAATTCATCCAATAGTGCATGTGTTCAAGTATTTTGAATTGTTTTTGTTGTCGTTAATATTTTGGTCCAAGAAAACATTCCTTTACTGTATGAAGCATTTACAACGAGTAAAAAAACTAAAGAAACAATGGAGCTCAATTTTTTTCCATAGCTGTATATAATCAGTGCATACGCACACATACATATATTTACTTAGATACACAGTAGATACACATTAAATGGAAGTGTGCAACAAAATAGTAATACTGAAATGTACCTGAATTGCTGTGTTGACATCATCTTGCTGGGCCTAATGCAATAAAAGTAAATAGATTAATATTCAGGTGCTAAAGAAAAACAATGTCAGTTAACGGAACACAAACAAAATAAGAATGATGGTCACGTTCAAATTGATAACGCATTTAATTTACACTAAACTATCAATTCCAATGAAAAGTGAAGTGTGCCAAATTGTCCTGAAACATACCTGGGTAGTCATTTTCTTGATGTTTTTCTCCAAGTCCTTATCCAAAATAATATAAGATATTTTGATAACCTAAAAAATTCAGGCGGTGGGATTAAAAAAAGTCATCAGTACAGCTCAAATGGGTTATCATTTGCATTCAACGTGAATCATGTGATCTAACAAATAACGCTCCTTCACGTGGTATTTAAAAAAAAACTCATAATACAATGAAATCCTCTACACGTGACCAGGGGTGGTCAAAGTAAATAAATCAAATGTCATTTGGTATCACCGTAGCTGTGCTTTTGTTTTTATTGTGTGCCATTTGTTTTTTATCGTGCTTCCAAATTTGGCTGTGCGTTTTTTTCGCTTGTGCTACATTAATGTGTTGTTTAAATTACGTTCTATTGGCTGGCCCGACGCGACAACGATTGGGACCACATGGGCACTTCTGAAATACTGACCGGACTTAAGTTTCGATTTACGTTGCTACGTGCTTCTCACTCAATACGTATTACACTATTACTACCCAATAGTCTAGCTTCATTTTATTCTCTGCTCAATTAACATGACGACGCTTTCACTCTCATTCTGATAAAACACGAAAGTTCGAATCCTGTAGTAATTTCTTAGAATGACACATTTGTAAGAAAAATATTCAAAACTTGAATTCCTTACCTGATTTAATTCCGAAATCTTATTCGTTCACTCCTTTGGGCTGATGGGCTGGTTGTGCGCTCGCAGTTTATTAAATTGATGAACACGCACTGTAAGAGTGTCCTGGGGGGGGGGGGGGGGGGGGGGGGGGGGGGGGGGGGGGCTGCAAAAAAAACTTTGTTCATGCGCAGTGCGCATGGCGTCCTGGAGCCTGAGCGCTCTTAATTGCTTGATCAAAGTGTGGGCGCCATCCTGCAGAAAGTCTCAGTGCACTAATACGTGGGGGAGGGGTATGCAGAGTCACTCTGTCTAACAGTGAAGGTTTACAACAACTCAACTTTGATTGAGGTCTATTGTATTTCAAGGCTGAGAATGATACATTTTGAGCAAGATTGTGTTTTAATTAAACTGTATGAACTCCAATCACACATACCTCTAACATAAATACAGCAAATAAAACTATATGTATTAAACTAACACGAAAAAGAATAATTATTCTTAGAGAAGCATAATTATCAAACGCTGATATGTGGGTGTTATGAAACACAATTATTTACTTATTTAATGCCATTCATAAGATATACATAGTAGTTAGTTTCATAGTTTCAATGCCCAAGGCAAAATAAAACAATTGACTTTTTTTGTATGTGCAGTTTTATGGCGGATGGGAATTGCAGACAGTCACACAGTTGAACCGAAGGTTTTACAGTGTGAAAATAGGCCTCACATTCATGACCAAATGGTAAAAATAATTATCAAAATTGACACAGCTTTTCTTAAAGCATTTTGACCCATCCACTGCAATGTGGGCAAACAGCTGTTCATATCCAAAAAAGCATATTTAATGAACAGTACTTTGTTTTAACTGCCAGAGAGCCAGATGTATAGAGAGCAGGAACATTCTCTGATTTGACGTGTCACCATCCTCATGTCATTTCTCCACTGCGAGACGAATAAAGGTCCATTCAATCCAATCCAATGTTATCTCTTCAACCAACACCAAAAACAAGCTTCACAAGATGTACAGCAAAATAAGTTACATTGCAGAGTTTGAATAAGTTTCGTAATGCATCCAACGACAAGGATGACAGAGGACAGTTCTACTGCTGTCTCTCTCTTCGATAAAAACCAAGGAAAGCGGGAATCATCAGCCGCAGAGGGGACAAGGATGGTGAGATAAAATGGTCATGCAACATCACCACACCAAAGTCAAGGCAGAATATCATCTTCTGTTGTGATCAAAATTACACCTGATGTTCTTCAATCGGCATTTCAGCTGTCCATGTCCTCGCCAATAGAAAAGATTCTCCAGGAAAAGACAAATTTGGAGGGGAAGCATGTATTTCAAGAGAAATTGAAGCCATTGGATCAGACTGACTTGCATGCATACCACGGAATTCAGTTATTAGCCAGAGTGCACAGGTCATGGGGAGAAGCAACTGAAAGTCTGTGGGATGAAGAGTATGTAAAGCCAATCTTTCAAGAAACAATGTCTCAAAAGAAATTCCACACATCTCATGTGATCTGATTTGACAACTTTCAGACAGCACTTGCTCAATAAACCTGGCAAATATGTCATGAAAATGTGGGCAGCCTATGATGTAAAATGTAGGTATGCATGGAATATGCAAGTCTATCCTGGAAGACTACCTGGAGGAGGATCTGAGAAGAATCAGAGGACGCATGTGGTACTGAAGATGAATGAAAGACTGCAAAGTCATTATATCACGTGACAAATTCAATTTACCGCCATGTGTAGATAAACTTCAGGAGAACTTCCCAGTAAATTTCTGAAGCTGTGGGGATGATGTCTCCTCAGTATTTGTCAGGTGTGGTGTGTAATAGAAGGGTTTCAGCTAGGATGAAAGGAAAGGTGTATAAAACCGTGGTGACAGTGGCACTGAAGAAAAGAAAGGAAGCAGAGCGTGAGGTAGCAGAGCCGAAGATGTTGAGGTTTTCTTTGGGAGTGACCAGGTTGGATAGGATCAGGAATGAGTACATTAGAGGGACAAGCCATATTAGAGGCTTTGGAGAGAAAGTCAGAGAGGCCAGACTGAGATGGTTTGGACATGTCCAGAGGAGAGATAGAGTGATTATATCGGGAGGAGGATGCTGAGCCTTGAACTGCCAGGCAGGAGACCGAGAGGAAGACCAAAGAGGAGGTTTCTGGATGTTGTCAAAGAGGACATGAAGATAGCTGGTGTGAGAGAAGACGATGCACAAAACTGGGTTAGATGGAGGACACCGATTTGCTGTGGCGTCCCCTGAAGGAAAAAGCCCAAAGGAAAAGAAGAGGATAGAAAATATGTTGTTTCTTTTCAAGTATATTTACAAGATCTCAGATGCAGTTGTTGCTGATGTCAACTATTATTTGACTGTAGAAATACAGGTAAAAATGACCCACAACATAATCAACACATTTTTTCAACTTAATATCATGGTTTAAAAACTCACATGAAAATGTATAATTATTCTTAGAGCAGCATAATTATCCAACGCTAAGATGGAAGTGCAATGAAAATATTTATTTATAAGATGCAATTCATAAGATACAGTTTCAATGTCCAAAGCAGTGACTGTTTTTTTAGCTTGTTGGCAGTCTGCTCATTGATTTCTAAACGAGTGGGGGATGGGAATTAGAGACAGACAGTTGCAGAAAGTGGGCGGGAGTGGGGGAGGGGAAGACAGTAAGGTTAGAGCGTGAGAACAGACCTCAACTGATGATCAAAATTGCCACAGCTTTTTTTAAACTTTGATTGAGGTCTGTTTTGAAGGGGGGTATGATAAATTGTGTTCAATATCAACTTTTAATAACTAGTAACAACAATGTCACATAGCACTGCATCTGCCGTATTCTTTATGGCATGAACACATTCACATTTGGCATGAACACATTCACAAATGCTCATCTCTACTCTTTGTCTCGTTTCAACTACTCTTTCTTTAATCAACACATTTTTTCAACATAATATCATGGTTTAAAAACTCACATGAAAATTTATAATTATTCTTGACAATTCATAAGATGTATGAACCCATACTGCTGTTCACAAATGCTCACCTCTACTCTTTGGCTAGTTTCAACTACTATTTCGGCATTGCAATAGAGTGCAGAATCTTTTTTTTTTCTTCATCCGCGCTGCGTAGGCGGGGAGACGCGCACAGTCTCTGTGTCACTAATTAAGTGGGGGAGGGGTAGTGCAACAGTCACCAAGTCTCACTGAGAATTCTCCCACGGCATTTTTTCAACTTTGATTGAGGTATATTTTAAGGCTGAGAACGATACGTTTTGAGCAACATCGTGTTTTAATTAAACTATATGAACTCCAATGTCACATACCTCTAACATAGGTACAGCAAATAAAACTATATGTATTAAACTAACATGGAAAATTATAATTGGTCCTTAAGTGCCACTGAAGAAAAGACAGGAAGCAGAGCTGGAGGTAGCAGAGCTGAAGATGTTGAGGTTTTCTTTGGGAGTGAACAGGTTGGATAGGATCAGGAATGAGATTATCAGAGGGACAAGCCATATTAGAGGCCTTGGAGAGAATGTCAGAAAGGCCAGACTGAGATGGTTTGGACTGTAGAAATACAGGTAAAAATGACCCACAACATAATCAACACATTTTTTCAACTTAATATCATGGTTTAAAAACTCACATGAAAATGTATAATTATTCTTAGAGCAGCATAATTATCCAACGCTAAGATGGAAGTGCAATGAAAATATTTATTTATAAGATGCAATTCATAAGATACAGTTTCAATGTCCAAAGCAGTGACTGTTTTTTAGCTTGTTGGCAGTCTGCTCATTGATTTCTAAACGAGTGGGGGATGGGAATTAGAGACAGACACAGTTGCAGAAAGTGGCCGGGAGTGGCGGAGGGGAAGACAGTAAGGTTAGAGCGTGAGAACAGACCTCAACTGATGATCAAAATTGCCACAGCTTTTTTTAAACTTTGATTGAGGTCTGTTTTGAAGGGGGGTATGATAAATTGTGTTCAATATCAACTTTTAATAACTCGTAACAACAATGTCACATAGCACTGCATCTGCCGTACTCGTTTTTGGCATGAACCCATACTGCTGTTCACAAATGCTCACCTCTACTCTTTGGCTAGTTTCAACTACTCTTTCAAATTGCTCGGCACCATGGCGCTGTTGGATTGGATTTGCCTTTATTAGTCTCACAGTGGAGAAATTTACATTTCACAGCAGCAAAGTGATGAAAGGAATGAAAGTAGAAAAACAACATACATGAGCTGCTGGAAAGGCAGCTTCTCGCCACGCAACAGGCATAATGGAGAAGGTGTTGTCTCATTGCCGATCAAAATAAATCCATACGAAAGATAGCTTTCACTATGTTGCCTTAAGGTCATCGTCTTTGCTTTATTTTCCCCAACACTAATACTAGGGCCTTCATCCGGGTCAGAATCTTGTACACAACCCAATTCGGAGTTTGCAGTTGCCCTTTTTACTCCTAACTCCTTTAACTCCTTGACTGTCACCACGACCTCTCACATGCATCATTAAGTTTCTCGGAGGAACGAGACGATCGGCTACATGTTGCCACATGGACAAATATTTAATTACCCCCCTAGTGTTTACAGCATGGACACTGGACAATGACAATGATTGCAGAAAATGATTAATATGTGTTTTATGTCTGTGTAAGCTCTCAGTCGTACAGGAGTGGTCCATCGATGAAAAGGTTTCTTCAGCCGTCATCTGTACTTCTTTGAAGGTGTCGGACGTTTCGCTTCATCTCCAAGAAGCTGACGAAGCTTCTTGGAGATGAAGCGAAACGTCCGGCATGAAGCAAAATGCTGAAGAACAGCTGAAGAAACCTTTTCATCAATATGTGTTTTCAAATGTGAGCTCTTGAGCTCAATACATTTAGCACCATTTAGCACAACTCATTTGTCTGCAACAGCATGGTTTGAACATTCATTTCATAGGCAATCCCTCAGTTTTGCAGACAAATCATGTAGATTAGACATGTCAAATTCAGGCCCACGGGCCAATTTTGGCCTGCACTACAATTATATTTGGCCCGCGAAATGATTTCAAATATGTATTACATCTGGCCCGCCGCCCCATGTTACAGCACATGTACCGCGAAAGGTGTCTACAATTTGAATTCTCTGTGCAGAGCCAGACTCCAGAAATTGATGCACTTGCATGTAAAAGCGATGCCAAGTATTCAGCTTGTATACTTGTGCATCACCAGAGTAACTGAGCAGTGAAAAAAAACTAAAATGGATAAATATTATTTTATTTACTGGTGGCATCGTCTATTCAAAGTTGAAAGAGATATAGTTTAGGTGTTGGCCTTGATGTGATGTCTGTGATGAAATGATTTAAATTACAATTAGAATGAATAAAGTTAAAGATATAGAAGCCTGATGTTTTTTTCAGTTTTTGTTTTTATTATTTTCTTAAACCTATTCTGATTTCAGTATTTAAGCAAAAATTCAGTTGTAATTTATTAGGATAGTTAATAAAGTACATTAGTTGACTGTATGTTAAAGATAATAAAAACAAACAAATTAATTTTGAAAAAAATGGTCTGGCCCTCGACAATTTTCTTTTTTTAATATTGGCCCTCTTTGAATTTGAGTTTAACAACCACTGGTGTAGATCATGAACCTCGGACACAGGCCCCATCTCACTTTCATTTGAAAAAAAATTAGCCGCCTCCCCGTCGTTCACGCACAGAGAGCCGGCTCGTTGGTGAACACAACACATATCATTCGCTCCTGAAAAGAATCACTATCAACATGAAAGAAGATGGACTGGATTACATCGCAGCCGGAATATTAAAAGGTAATTTCCGTTTAACTTTTGCGATATATTGACACCCGCGTTGCTATATTAGGTAACGCTAAGTTCGACATTCAAATTAGGTTCATGCAAGCTAAAAACGTGTGTTCAGCTAACGTTAGCATTAACAGTTACATCATTATCTATGCAGTGTGTATGCATATCTATCTACACAATAGCACTTTATAGAGAGGTGTATTGGATTTCATTTAGTATTTTCGAGTGCAATAGTACTTTTGTCTAATAGACGTGAATGTTAGTTACGTTTTGACTTTAGGATTTCAGCCCAACGCTAGCCTTAAATCTAAATCTAATATTTACTTGTGTTACATAGTTTGTGAACAGTGTTGCATAATTGAACAATGTTGTGGATTGTTGACAATGAAGCTTTTTTTACGAATTAAATTTCCTGGATAATGTAGGCCTTAGTATCAATGTTGCATGAGCAAATTTAAGTGGCAAATAGTAATTGACACAACGGCCAGTGACACTGCATCTTTTGATGGCTAAATTTGTTGCTTGGGGTTTTTTCTAGCTTCACAAATTACAGAGAGCCAACAAGACCACATCAAACTCCAAGAAATATGCAAGGTCAAGCCCAAGACTGAGGATCCTTGACGCATATTCTTGTTTCAGAGAAGTTGATCATATACAGGTAAAACTCAGAAAATTTGAATCTTGTGAAAACATTCATTCGTTTAAGTGATTCAATTTAAAAGGTGAAATGAATATATTATTTACTCATAACATGATTTGCAAGATATTTTGAGGTTTTATTTGTGAGAATTTTGATTATTATGGCTTATACCAGACATTGGCAAACGACGGCCCGCGGGCCACATACGGCCCGTCAGGATTTTTAATCCGGCCCACCGAACTTGTCCAAATTATAGTAAAAACTGACTCATGACAAAAAGCTAGCGGACACCAGGGCAGACAACTCTGAAAAGTTGCTGGCCTTATATTCCAGGTATCCGCGAAATAGTATGTAAATGCCATATCTTGCATATTCCATGAGGCAAATGTTTGAACTGCTAAGGGCTATTTTCCACGTTAGAAAGACATTTAATAAATTGGGTTGTAGTGTGCTTACTGTGCTGAGGTTCGCACACACTGCATTTAATGCTTTAGTATATCCGGCCCAAACACTGCCTCCATATGCTCCTGGCCTGGCCGGCCCCTCTGTCAAATTTTAGAACCCATTATGGCCCGCCAGTCAATAAGTTTGCCCACCCCTGATCTACAAGGACAGTTTGTGGACTTCTCTCACGCAGTGGTCTCTATGGCCTAGTTTGTGCTCAGAAACTAGCATTAAACAGAAGACAACGAAACAATCGTGTTGCATTTGCTCAAGCCCACAGCTTGCAGAAACGATGGACAGTGGAAAAGTAGCAGAAGGTTGATTTTTCTGATGAATCGTCCATTGAACTGCATCCCAATCGCCGCAAATACTGCAGAAGACCTGTTGGAACCCACATGGACCTGTGGCGTCACCGGTGCGCACCGCGGCTTTGATGTCTTTCAAGCCCTTGGTCTCCTTGAAGTGCGTCTCAGCCTGACACATGTCACACGCTTGAAAATTATATAAAAGTAGCCGTTGCGGGACAGAGAGAATCAGACTCATCTCGGACTCAGACCCAGACAGACACGCAGCTCGCAGAGACCTGCTCAGCATCACACGGAGTTTCACAGCACAACTTGCTCGACTCCACGCCACGATCAAGTTCTGCGTGTCACCTGCCTGGGAGATTGGGAGATCTGACAACAAACCTACTTACAAATAAAGAGAAACATCTTTATTGGCGAGCCAGCCAGGAGGATTTTTTTTCTTCTCCTCCTCAGCCCAATCAACTCTCCTAATGGAAAGAGACCAGATTTCCGCCGTCTCCCTCAAACCCCCCCCCCTTCCACCCCAGGCACGATGACATGGAGCTCTGGAGTTCCAAGTGGTTGACTCCCAATTCGTCAACCGTGCCATCACCCAGGAGACCAGCAAATTCCACTATGTGGTCGCAGCCCTCACTCCGGAGTTGGCTGGTCGTGTGGGCCGAGTCATCTTTGACCCTCCGGCCGAGAATCCTTACGCGGCCCTGAAACAGGAAATCCTGAGGCACACCACCCTCATGAAACACATGAGGTACACAGCCTTGAGGCATGACGTCGAGCTGGGAGACAGCCGGCCCTCCCAGCTCCTGCAATGCCTCGAGACGGTGGCGGGCAACAGCATCAAGGACCAGAGTTTCCTGTCTTCATAGAGAAGCTGTCCCCGATGATCCAAGCAGTCCTGGCAACAACCCACCCGACTCCACCTTGCAGGAGTTGGCCGCCCTCGCCGACAAAGTTGTGGAGGCGTACGCGGGGCAGCCTACCGTTTCTGCCATGCAGCTTCTTCCGACGCCAGGGCCCTCGACTGATGCTCTCCAACTGCTCATCGACGAGATCCGTGCCCCGCGAACCGAAATCCGGGAACGCAGCCACAGTCGAGAACGCCGCCGTAATCACGGACGCGGCCCCATTCGAGAGCGCAGCCCAAGCCGCAACCGACCTGACCAACCCCAGTCGGACGACCCTACCTGCCCCCGACGTTGTTCACCACATTGTTACTGCTGATCCCGCGAAGTTTCAACGCTTTCGCCGCCTTGCCCCGGCGAAACAACGGATTGCCGAAGCCGAATTCAACCACATGCTTCAGCTCGGTATTATCCGTCCATCGGACAGTAGATAGGCATCCCCGCTGCACATGGTCCCCATGGCGAAGGTGGGCGACTGGCGTCCCCGCGGTGACTACCGTGCGCTGAATTTTGTCACAGTTCCTGACCGCTACCCTCTTCCTCACATCCACAACTGCGTGTCCTTCCTCCACGGACAAACAGTGTTCTCCACCGTCGATCTGGTAAGAGCCTACCACCAGATCCCTGTCGCGAAAGTGGATGTGTCGAAGACGGCCGTCACTACCCCATTTGGCTCGTTTGAGTTCCTGCGCATGCCATTTGGCCTCCGGCCTTCTGCTGTGCCTACATCGACGACATCCTCATCGCCAGCGACTCCCAAGAGGAGCACCTGCAGCACCTGGAAATGGTCTTCAAGCGTCTGGACGAGCACGGCCTGGTTGTCAACTCCGACAAGTGTGTTTCTGGGCAACCCAAGATCAAGTTCCTTGGCCACCTAGTCGATGGCAAAGGAGTAGGCCCTCTAGTTGGCAAGGTGCAGGCTATCCGTGACTTTCCCACACCCGAGACGGTAACCCAATTACAACGATTCCTCGGGATGGTAAACTTCTACCGCCGCTTCATCCCGAACTGTGCCGAGGCTGCCCTGCCACTAAACTCGCTGACTGGCAACAAGAAGAAGAACATTGCTGTCGACCTCTCCGAGCAATTAAAGGCTTTTCAACGGCTGAAGGATCTCGTTTCCTATGCAACACTCCTAGCTCACCCAAGCCCCGATGGTCAGTTGTCTCTCATGGTTGACGCCTCCACGGTTGCAATCGGTGCGGTTCTCCACGACGGCTTTAATGGTGACTCTCGACCCATCGCCTTCTTGTCCAAGGCCCTCCAGCCGGCCGAACGCCGGTACTCCACCTTTGGCCGGGAACTTCTTGGCGTCTACCTTAGCGTGAAGCACTTCCGGCACTTCATCGAGGGTGGCCGTGTCATCATCTTTACCGACCACAAGCCACTCCTCTCCGCCATCCCCTCGGCATCGACGAAGTACCTGGAGCGAGAAGTTTGGCACTTGGACTACCTCTCGCAATTTGACCTTGAGTTTCGCCACGTCCAGGGGGCTCAAAACGAGGTCGCAGACGCCCTTTCTTGGGGTGAGATCAACGAGATCCAGTTCCCAGACGGTCTTGACTACGACGAGATGGCAGCAGCCCAGGTACGAGAAGGTCTGACCGACCATGCCAACGACCCCAACATCATCGCTGTCCCTCTCCCTAACTCTGGCTGCACGATCCTGTACGTCCAGTCCGACGGCGTCCCTCGACCACTGGTTCCAGACTCCTTCCGGCGAAAGGTGTTCAACTCTCTGCACAGTCTCTCTCATCCTGGAATTTGTGGTACGACCAAGTTGCTGGCGAAAAGGTTTTCCTGGAAAGGACTGCAGAGGGATGCGCGAGACTGGGTGCGCGGCTGTCTACGATGCCAACGCTCAAAGGACCAGCGCCATACGAAGTCACCCGTGGGAATTTTTGACACGCCGAACGGCCGGTTCAGTCAAGTCCACATAGATCTTGTCGGACTCCTTCCCCCCTCCCGTGGCTTCCGGTACTTGTTGACTTGCATTGACCGTTTCACCCGATGGTGCGAAGCCCTTCCCTTGTCCGACTGCGGGTTCGAAGCTGTTGTCGGTGCCTTCCTCCAACACTGGATCGCCCGCTTTGGATCACTGAAGTCCATCACCACCGATCGTGGAGCCCAGTTCGAGTCTGCACTATTTGGCAAGCTGTGCAAGTTTCTGGGATATGAAAGACACCGGACGACGGCCTACCACCCAGCTGCGAACGGCATGGTTGAGCGCTTCCATCACCAACTGAAGGCCTCCCTGATGTCTTCCGACAATGCCGAACACTGGGTGGATAACCTGCCTCCAGTGTTGCTGGGCATCCGCTCCACGCTAAAACCCGACATCAACTCGACTCCAGCGGAGCTGGTATATGGCGCCAGTTTACAACTGCCTGGTGAGCTGCTCAACCTGACCGACGCAACGACTATCGACGTCAATGATCTGCTCACCCGCCTCCGGCAGTTTGCGCTGGCTCTGCGGCCCTGGCCGCCGCGAACATCGTACCGACCGACGCAGGTGGATCCCGCACTCCAGACATGTACGCATGTCTTCATGCGGTGTGATCGGGTGCGCAAGCCCCTCCAGCCCCCTTACGTTGGCCCGTATTCCGTCCTCTCCCGTGGTGAGAAGACGTTCTGGATTCAAATCAACGGCCGCGAGGATACAGTCTCCATCGACTGACTCAAATGTCAATGCCCCCCATGTCTGGTGATCGACCTTCTTCGTACCTGGCCTTTCCGTGTGGCCGAACGACCCGGAGCTGCAGACGTGTGCACCTCCCAGAACGGCTCACCTCCTAACGGCTCTTCTGAGCGCATCCGGCTCGTTTTTTCCTGCGGAACATCTTCATAGAGAAGCTGCCCCCGATGATCCAAGCAGTCCTGGCAACAACACCACCTGACTCCACCTTGCAGGAGTTGGTCGCCCTCGCCGACAAAGTTGCAGAGGCGTACGCGCGGCAGCCTACCGTTTCTGCCATGCAGCTTCCTCCGACGCCAGGGCCCTCGACTGATGCTCTCCAACTGCTCATCGACGAGATGCGTGCCCTGCGAACCGAAATCCGGGAATACAGCCACAGTCGAGAACGCTGCCGTAATCACCATTCGAGAGTGCAGCCCAAGCCGCAACCGACCTAACCAACACCAGTCGGACGACCCTACCTGCCCCCGTCATTGTTCACCACATGGTGACCGCTGGTCCCGCGAAGTTTCAACGCTTTCGCCGCCTTGCCCCAGTGAAACAACGGATTGCTGAAGCCGAATTCAACCACATGCTTCAGCTCGGTATTATCCGTCCATCGGACAGTAAATGGGCCTCCCTGCTGCACATGGTCCCCATGGCGAAGGTGGGCGACTGGCGTCCCCGCGGTGACTACCGTGCGCTGAATTTTGTCACAGTTCCTGACCGCTACCCTCTTCCTCACATCCACGACTGCGTGTCCTTCCTCCACGGACAAACAGTGTTCTCCACCGTCGATCTGGTAAGAGCCTACCACCACATCCCTGTCGCGAAAGAGGATGTGTCGAAGACGGCCGTCACCACCCCATTTGGCTCGTTGGAGTTCTTGCGCATGCCATTCGGCCTCCGGAACGCCTCTCAGACTTTTCAATGCTTCATCGACTCTGTCCTCCGCGGTCTTGACTTCTGCTGTGCCTACATCGACGACATCCTCATCGCCAGCGACTCCCAAGAGGAGCACCTGCAGCACCTGAAAACGGTCTTCAAGCGTCTGGACGAGCACGGCCTGGTCGTCACCTCCGACAAGTGCGTTTCTGGGCAACCCAAGATCAAGTTCCTCGGCCACCTAGTCGATGGCAAAGGAGTACGTCCTCTACCTGGCAAGGTGCAGGCTATCCGTGACTTTCCCACACCCGAGACGGTAACCCAATTACAACAATTCCTCGGGATGGTAAATTTCTACCGCCGCTTCATCCCGAACTGTGCCGAGGCTGCCCTGCCACTAAACTCGCTGACTGGCAACAAGAAGAACATTCTCAGACCCAGACACATGCAGCTCGCAGACACCTGCTCAGCATCGCACAGAGTTTGACAGCACGACTTGCTCGACTCCACACCATGATCAATCTCTGCATGTCACCTGCCTGGGAGATCTCACAACGAACCTACTTACAAATAAAGAGAAACATCAAACTCTTTAGATCCAAGATTCACCTAGAAAACAGTCGTTTGGTG
This sequence comes from Hippocampus bargibanti, assembly GCF_051943395.1. Classification (NCBI taxonomy): domain Eukaryota; kingdom Metazoa; phylum Chordata; class Actinopteri; order Syngnathiformes; family Syngnathidae; genus Hippocampus; species Hippocampus bargibanti. The sequence goes on along the minus strand of NC_142750.1, from coordinate 9,289,346 downwards.
GAGGAAAAATCATGGTTTGGGGTTACATCCAGTATGGGGGTGTGCATGAAGAATCAAGAAATTCTTGCTGCTCGTTACATTCCAAACTGCAAGAGAGGGCAAATTCTGCAACAGTGCTCCTTCTCATCCACATCAAAGTTCCTGAAAGCGAAGGTCAAGGTGCTCCAGGATTGGCCAGCCCAGTCACCAGACATGAATGTTATTGAACATGTCTGGGGTAAGATGAAGAAGAAAGCTTGGAAGATGAAACCGAAGAATCTTGATGAACTCTGGGAGTCCTGCAAGACTGTTTTGTTTGCCATTCCAGATGACTTCATCAATAAATTAATTGAGTCCTTGCCGAGACGTATGTATGCAGTCCTCCAAGCTCACAAGAGCCATACACAATATGAATTCTTTTTCTAATGCATCAAGACTTTATGTTCTGACGTTATTGTAGCATATTTGTGTATTCAAAATGAAATATATGTATAATTTCTACATTATTTTTGTATGCGACAAGACTTTTGTCCAAGCAAAATCTGACCTTTCTGTCCAAAACTTTATTTTGATATAATGTGCATTGCCTTTCATATAAGCCATTTGTGATTCCAATTGATGAACTCCAAGTCAAGTTCTTATTTGTTGTTCCTACAACTTGGATAAGCAGCAAGACTTTTGTCAGGCACTCTAGCTTATGAAAACTGCTAAATCAATTTAAAACCACCACAAAAGACATTCATTGTGAATAAATATATCAGTATTTATTTGAGTGCAGTCGGGTTATATATACTGTACTGTCATAAGAAAGTCGTAATGTCTTGATAAAAAAATGCAGTTCATCCAGTAATGGTCTGTATTGCTGTTTGGCACAAATCATGCTTATGTAGGACTAACATGATATAGTTCAAATAGTTTTTCTTCTCCTCCCCCAACATCTGAATATGCTGTTTTTGCCAGGGTTGTTACCATCAGCTGTTGCACCTTTGCAGAAGCTGGGAAATGCAGGTGAGGCCCTCTTGCATATCTTGAAGGTAAGTCTTTATTTCATTTTGAATGGCTCGACAAGTACCACACACACATGCTGCTTGAAACGTGCAAATTATTCTTTTAACAGCCAAAATATATTATTGTGTGTTCTGGGAGAGGTGGTTAACCACTTTACTTATTACGTATTATTACGTCTGTGTAAGCTCTGTCGTACAGGAGTGGTCCATCGATGAGAAGGTTTCTTCAGCCGTCATCTGTACAATTTTGAAACGTATTATTACGTATTGTGCTATTTATCATGTTAATCTCATCACAACTTTCTCGCTTATATATATTTTTTTTAACCCGCAGAAGACCCAACTGAACATGTCAGCAAATGCTCCCTCAACTCTGGCCCCAATCTTGTTGACCAAGAGAACTACATGATCATCATTGGGACCGCCAAAGGGTGTAAATATGCTTACAGCTGTCACTTCATTCATTCATCATCCATCGACCCACACGCCCCACACATCCATTTATTTATTTATTTATTTATTTATTTATTTATTTATTTATTTATTTAGTTATTTATTTATTTATTTATTTATTTAACTTATTGCTTTAAGGTCCATCCGCACTCGCACCCAGGGACAACTTTTGAAATAGAATATCACTTTACTATTTCTGTTTAATGTGCTAATTTGAATACAAACAAGAAGTTACTTACCAATGACTCAGTCCTTGTGCTTCTTTCACGATGTATGTATTTACTTTTACTCAAGTGCCCCTTTTTTCTGTGATGTTTTTTAAAAGTAACAAGACAGTTGAGTACACATTTATTCTGCCACCTCTGTCCTTGTATGTATTTTGCAAAAGATGAGACTGATGCCCTAAATATAAGAGTAAATAATAGTTCCATCACTCATACATCAGAATATAAAACCCAGTAAAATACTCACATAGGTCTTACCTTACTGTTAGAAATGTACACTTCTAATTACAAATGTGGAGTTATAAAATGACAACATAAACTTTGCTCAGTATGTCATTCATGGAATGAACATGAAGCAAATGTAAATTTCTCCACTCTATCTAATTTTTTAAACCTGTTCATTCAATGTATTTTTTTCAGTGGTTTGACTTAAGGTATAATTTTGGATGGGTCTGAGGCCATATTCCAATGTTGGGTTCACAAAACGACTTCTATTTCAGAACATTATGTTTTGTTAAAAAATTAATTAAACTTAGACAAATATTACATGTAATGAAAATGAATCAGTTTTACTTTCTAATAACCCCATGAGACTGTTTTCTCCAGTTTGAATTTTGCTGGAACATAAATATCTAAAAATCCAAAAGATGGCGGTAGAGAGTCCAAAGTGTGTGTATCCAAGTGAAATAAAAATACACACACAAAATGAATGTTGATGCGTTTGTGAGGACCTCCCTGAAAATAATCATAAAAATATATTTAAGTTATGAGCACCTTTCAAAACTCTCAAGGACACTTTACAGTCACAGGCTAAGTTATTCTGACGGTGAGCAGCTTTGAGAGATGCATATTAGACCTTCTAGAAGCCTTTTCAATGAAAAACTTGTGAGGACCGACCTAACGGTCCTCACAAGTCAAAAATGTCCTCACTACGTATGGTATAAAATCATTGTGGACCTCACAAGTATAGCCGTACAAACACACACACACACACACACACACACACACACACACACACACACACACACACACACACACACAAATAAATAACCTTGTTGTTTACCAATGTGTTAATGTGCTCACTATTCCCGCCGCGTCACACTCATTAGCGGCGCCCATATTGAATAAGAGCACTGACGTATCATGAGCATTAGCTGATAATTGGAATCTCTCTGCGTGGTTGACATTAGCATACTGATGACCATGCGCGGCAAAGATGTGTTGTTGACGCCGCGCTAAATTACTAACCGCTAATCCCCCTCCGTGGTAGCTTGGAGATGCTAATAGACAAGGCAGATTCGTCGCAGTAGCGCAACGCAAGTCACAGCTACTGTGAATATATGCCCCCTATTGACTGTGATTAGTATCTCAAAGACAGTTTTTCTTTCCTGAAATATCCATTGGAAATTTCGTTAATTAACTCATTCGTTGCCATTCACCTGTTGTTAAAGCGCTATATACGTAAATCAATGTGTATGTAATGCACGTTGTACAGCTACCCCCATTTCAAGCTCATCTAATTCCAGATCTTTATAATTTTAGAATTAACTCTTTTTTTCTGATGAAAGAAGAGTGTAAGGTTTCTAACGCTGTATTGAATGTTTATGTAGTCGTAAAACTCAATATTCTGTGGGTCCTGGAATTCGAGTGACAATGACAAAAACATCTGGCACTGGAGTGGACACATTTTTGCACAGCTGCTGGCAGTGAATGAGTTAATTGGTTGAAGAATGGGTGCATGTTACATAATCACAGTCAGAATCATCTTTATTGCCAAGTATATAGAACACACAAGGAATTTGTTTCCGGTAGAACACGCTGCACTAGTATCGTCGTCAAAAAAACAACAACTGCTAAGTGGCACTATACAGTTCCATTTTGGCTACTGTTGAAATAATAAACATAAACGGAATATAGTACTTTTATCATAATAAATAGGGAACAACAGATGGTCACTATTTTTGCAAGATGTTTTGGACCATGTACCCTTGTTTTTTTGTTGCGGGCCGGTTAGAGTTTGCCTTGGAGGGCTGTTATAATTTCATTAAAGCGTACAAATGTTTAATCACCTCCATATTTTACATATACATCGCAAAAAAAAATGGTGACATACTAGTTTTCAAATCAGAAGTGTAGAATAATGACTATTATTGAGGATCACAGATAACAGTTTGAAATTTTGGTTCAGACTTTAGCACACATTACAAGCTTGACATGCTTTATTTGCTTAACTGGCCACAGACAATGACGTGGTGGGCCAGATTTGGCCCCGGGCCTCGAGCACAGTACACTAATTAGTATAAACTACGGTGCAGTACTTACTACAAACTCATTGTGCATTTTGTCACATTTGCGAGGTGGTCGTTGGAGGAACCCAAAATGCATGGAGGAAAAGTGGAGCACCAAAAATAATATACTTGCAGGGTATCTTGGAGAAGTACTCCAAAAAAAAGTCTTGAAAAACCACAGAAACAAAACCCCAATGTCATAACTAAAACATGACGGTAGATATATAGACCCACACAATCAAACCACCATAGACACAGAACCCAGGAGACTAAATACAAGCTCATTGACGAGACAATGACACACACCTGGACAAGAGTGGAGTGAGTTGATTGGTTAAATACAAAGGACCAGGATGATGAGAACAAGTCAAAATAAAAGGGGTAACGAGGTAAACGAGGTAATAAAAATCAAATGTAATCTAAACAAAACAGAATACAAATCATAACACACTCTTCTTCATGTATCCATGGCCACGAGGATACAAACACCGCGAAATGGTAAAAAGTCGTCTTTCAAAATCGTCTCCATGCACAGTCGCCGCATTTCCAAATAGTGAGCCTGTTTTATTGTGAAAGCCCAATATTTCCTCAGCAAAAAGTGCATAGTATGTGAAAAGTAATCATCTGCCATCAAAGGGCTGCACATGTTCTCATTCATTCCGTTTGAATGCGATGAGTCACGTGATTATTTAAAAAAAATAAATCAACAAAACAAGCGGGGAAAAATAATTTCTTTCACACATCGACCTATTCATATTCAAGGGTATCCAACTATTTTTGAAAATGACAAACAGAAAGAAGCAGCAGATTCCTGCGTAAGTTGTGACCCTCTCGTCGTTGCGGCGATGCGTGAGGTAGAAGAAGGCCACCGAAGACACTAACCCGCTCATCCATCCCCCGCCCACGCGAACGTTTGTTAACAAACATCTGCTGCTACGCTGTCCTCTGTCGTTAGAGATTAATGGCTTGTTAAATAAGGTGCTGCTGCTTGTGCCGGAACACTGGCAATGTCAGAGTATTTGCTGTCGAGGGACGAAAAAAAAAAAAGAAAGAAATTATTTATATGCCGCGGTTGCTCCTGTAGCATTAAAAGAAGCTAAATCGGATATTCGGTATGTGACTTTTGTGAGAAGCTCTCACGGGAGAACAGATACCTCCACCATTTCCCATTCAATTCCCTTCTGGACGAGCTCCAAATGACACGGCATAGATGCTAACCTCGTGCATGTAGCTGACCTTTAGCTCGAAATACTTTTTTTTTTCGCAGAATCTTTGAAACGGCAAAGTTAATGACCATGTCCTTGGCCCATGCTGACAAAGATGACGCAGGGTCACGCTGAGAAAAATGTGTCGAATTACACAGAGGTGCTAATTTGACAAAAGTGATTCATCATATTGCAAGGAGAAAAAAAAAAAAAAACGTGATTTGGAAATGAAGTCAATTTTATGATGAAAACATGAAATTCACTTTCTTTGTTTGAGCCATAAAATGACAGCATTCCGGTTTGTGCAAATTCTTCTTTCACATTTTAAAAAGCCAATTTAAAGTCATAACTTGATTCTGGTAAACATACTAATCGAAAAATATTTAGATGAATATTGTTCATTTTCAAAATGAAATGTTTGGTCTGACTTGTTTTTTTTTTTTTTTTTACAAATACAACACGAAATAATTTCTCATGAAATTACAAAACACATTTTCCCTCAGAAAATGAAGTGCAAATCTTGCCAAAAACATATATTTAAAAATAAATTACAAATATTTTTAATTTACAGTTACCCTTTCAAATCAAAATACCAATGTTTGCAAATAAACAAATGTATTTATTTATTTATGTATTTGTATTTATTCATGGGTTTATGTATTTACGTATGTATTCATTCAATTATTTATTTATGTATTTATTTATTTACTGATGAAAATATATTAATAGTTTTGAAAGGTGCTTATAAATTATTATTATTATTATTATTATTATTATTATTATTATTATTATTATTATTATTATTATTATTATCCATTGCCATTCATGAACTTATTCAGGAATTGAAAATATGACGTTGAGCCCTTCCCGAATTTAATTTAAAACAGAATGTTTCGGCGTATACTTCCGCCTTCGTCAGAGTGTCACGGATATTCAAAAGAATCTGTTTTAAATTAGATATCAAGTAGACAGGATGAACTTAATACAACCATTCCCGAATTTGTTCGGGTTTTGTTTTTTCATGTTTTGTTGCCGATAAAGCGCTGGCCATGGACTCTGGCAATGTTTTTTTCTTTTCCACAAGGGGGCAGCATTTCCCCTTTTTCTGTGTTAGCGCTTTGTTCCAGATTTAGCTCTTGTTAAAGCGCGATATAAACCAACATGTATGTATTGCAGCCACCCTCATTTCAAGCTCATATAACTCCAGACCCATATAACTTAGGAATTAACTCTGAAAGAAGAGAGTCGAAGGTTTCTAACGCTGTATTGAATGCTTATGTAGCCCCAAAACTCAATATTCTGTGGGTCCTGGAATTTGAGTGATGACAATGACAAAAACCTTGGCACTGGAGTGGACACATTTTTGCACGTCTGGCAGTGAATGAGTTAATAGGTATTTGCCAACTACGCTAGCTTCCAAGTATGATAAAAGGGCTGGTGATGAAATGCTCCTTTAAACGTCTGCTGTGAGGTAAATTTGGTCAACCATCTTTTGACAAAAAATATTTCAAGCATACTTTTGTTCTCTTTGTTCTTCTTTGTTTTAACACAGCCCAACCAGGTTCATAGTTCATCCCATAGCAACGCTCCAAACAACGAAAGTGTTTTGTTCGTCAATCTCCGCAAGTGACATCATTTCCAAAATGCAGAGTCCCTAGTCTGTCATTCTAATGCATTGTCGATTGCCGCTTTAAGTGCATTCTTCCAATGTGATGTGATTCGGCGAAATGCCTCTATGGAAAAGTACCGATTTACATTCAGCCAAAGAGTTGTTTGAATGGCCAAAAAGAAAAGAAAAGGGCACGTAAATGGACCAGAAAATTGGAACGCCACAGTTTCGTTCTCGCAAAGCAAATGAATTTCATGCCCTTGCCGACGAGCATCCTTTGTTACAAAGCACTTAGAGAACCTCCGTTTTCTCAAACGGACCCCCCCCCCCCAAAAAAAAAAGGTAGGTATGCTGATCAATGAATAACTCTAGCCGTTGGTGATAAAGAAAAATGTTTGATTCCAAGTATTGTAAATGAACATGGATGTAATCTGTTCTAAAAGCATTCCAACGATATGAGTGCATGGATGGAATCCTCTGTCATGGTTCACCACTAACAATGCCGCCAATATAATGTGCGGAGTGGTTGACAATGTGACAGAATTACCTTAGCAATGACAATGTAGGACACCCACAAGTACTGTCACTGCTACTGCGAATACATAGACCGAGTTGGTAATGCCATTGTGTGCAATTTACAGCCCGGAAACAGCAGCAAATTGCAAATAATTACATGAGGCTGATATCCGGCAGTCTATGTAGCTTAGCGATTATCCATTCCTGATAGATGTCGTTCGTCTCTGCTCTATGTATGGCTGGTCAGGGACAACATTTTTGATATCGTATGCTCTGACATGCATCTTGTCAACAACCTCCTCTTCCTACAACTCTCTTTTTTTTACCCATTTAGGCATTTATTTATTTATTTAGTTATTTATTTATTTGTTCATTATTAATTAAATAAATAAATAAATAAATTCTTCATTTATTTAGTTAGTTGGTTGGTTATTTAGTTTAATTATGTATTTATTTTCATGACTTTGCGTAACTGGCTGTGAGTGTCTGGACTTTCATCACCGGAAACAATCAATACGTCTGACGAGTCAATAAATAAAGTCAACCAACGATCACTGGTTGCCACGGCGATGATATATCGTTCCGTTAATCCCGCTTGTTGGGCAGCCGAGAGTGGCTGGACGGACGTTGCTCTCCACAAAACACTCCGTCAACCCAAGAAGGAAGGCTGGCACCGCCGACTCCTTTTGTACACGGCGCCATTGATTCATTCCATCAAGGTGAGTCCCACGCTGCCCTTTGTGGCGATCACCTTGAACAGTTGGCTACCGGAGGAAGCCTCTCTCCTTCCCAAAGTCGATGTAGAATTTTTACTTTGAGGTATATTCTTGCAGGGCTGTTCTTTTCTTAAACTTTGTATTTTAGGAGAATAAAAGCACAGCTAGACCCCACTTTCAAATTGCTACTGTGGACTGCAAATTTCCCCATTGTGGGACGATTAAAGGCTTTCGGATTCTAATTCTGATTCTGATCAATTGGAATGTAATCGGAAAAATCCATTTATTAGTTAAAAATGACTTGGATGTTGTTGTGAGAGACCTTCAGTTTGAGTCGCTTCACAATGTGACAATATTTTTTTACGCCGGAGCGAGATCGGCTTTAGTTTGTTATTGTGGGCATCGGTCAGAAATCAGAGGTAAGACGTGGCATTGCATAGAATGCATCAAATTGTTCTACTTTAAAACATAACATTCTTGTGCGCTTGGTACGAAATATTTTGTTGTCACCCATTGATTGTTTTTATTGTAAAACAAGTGTATTTTAAAAAACTAAAATGTTGATAAAGCAAAAATTAAATTAACTAATACAGAACATTTCTTCTATGTGTTTATATATTTGTGCAAATGTTTTAAACCGTTTTAAAAAAAAGTCTGAATACTTCTACTGTAAAGCCTTCATTTACTGTCTGCACAATATGTTTCCGTAAAGAGCAAAGAAGCTGCACGATTAAAAGTCAGATCACCAGCCATACGCAAATTCAATTAAAAACAATGTCATCGTCATTGAATAATATGTCTGAGTTCCTATGGAAGGCACCAATGGAGGGCCCCCGCTTTAACCTTTTAAATAATTCACTACATTCCTCTTATTACTAACTCACTCATTAAAAAAAAGTTGATATTACATAGCACACCCATGAATATGCACTTATTTGCATTGCCGCAGTTACCATCCTTACATTGGGGAGCTCTAACTTTGATCCAAATCTATCAATAACACCCCCCCTCCCTCCTCCCACACACACACACACACACACACACACACACACACTCTTTCCTGCGCTACCTCCTTCTCGTTTATTTCTCAGCCAAAGTGCTGTGATCCGCCCTGCGAGAGTTACAACGCATGAAAGGCATGCTAAGTTGTCCTTGAACTGCTCGTCCCAGCGGGGATCACGCAGCGTTATGTGGCTCATCGGCGTCCCCGGCACAACGTTAAAGACAGCGCCCAATGAGAGATGAATCAAACCGTCACCGCTCTCTCCAGCGGCGTCGTCGCCCGGTTCAGCTCATGTTTGACATGTCTGACAATGAGGTATGCAAAGAAACTAAAAATCAAATCATAAACTGTCAAGATGTGGTGTTTTAATACGAAAAAAAACACATATTTCGTCATGTTTTAGTTTTGCTTGATGATTTAATCTCAATTTCTACAATCGGTGACTATATAAATGAATGAATGAATGTGCAAGAATCCAAAAAATGTGTTTTAAAATGCACATGCATGACGGCGCCTCTCCTTAAATATTAAATCCAGAAGTCGAAATATAAGGATGAACATTGAAAAGTAAAAAATTACTCCATTCGTTTTACCCATTAATGTCTCATAGCCTTCCGGATAAATTTTTAAATGTTCCAGCAATACAATTGTTGCGTGATATAGATGTCATTTGATGTGACAAAGGACTACATTGGTCGAAATGAAATGCCTCAATTTACACCAACAGCTTCTTGGCACAGAAATACAATTGATTGCTCCAGCCTGAGCACTAAAACAGCAAATAGGTGAGTTTTTTTTTAATCAAATAATTGAAAATCAGTTTTTCAAAAACGGAATAGATGAGTTTACAAATGCCAACTTGTATATACTATGTTTCATTGTCCTTCACAACACTTTGGAAATACTGTAGTAGTACAGGGAATTGCAAACAAACAAACAAACAAACAAACAAAATACTTGCTGGAATCATAGATTTTTGAACTATTTCTTAGTGACAGCACCAGTTACGATAATGATCTTCTGTATTAGAAATCAAACCTGGAAGCGGATGAATACAATGTGCATGCAATCGTCCATTCATTCAATTTGCTACTTTTTTTTCCCACCATCGACTTTTTGTGACTCTGCAAAGTTTGTGTGGGGGCGGATCACCACAAGGACTCTTGCCTTTGTGTGTTTGTGTGTGTGTTTGTCTTACAGCAAAAACAGTGATGCCAAACTGCTGGAGGACCGGAGCAGCACTCCCACTGCCAGCTGATCAGGAGAAAAGGTGGGACATGGCAGTGGAAGGATCCGGCACGAGCGCCAGCTTGCTTTTATAGCCCGATTTCCGCATGGACTTCTGCACTGGAATATTTGTGTGTTTGCAGAAAGCTACGTAAGAAAAACAAAGCAAATCATGGCTTTTTTTATTGCTGTTTTAATAACAGAGGCCTGTTATGAATTATTCAATGCAAATAGATATATTTGCTAGGGAATAAATGCTTTTTTTGGAAAGAAAGCCCAAAACACAAATGTGTGCAGTTGCCATGCACGAAAGAAATGCTTGAAATCCACAACTTGAACGGCTCAAGTTTGAAACATATTCTTCGAAAACATTTGGGCAAAAATATGAGATTTCTCTTGTCATCTGCTAAGACATCTAAATTGATCAGATGATCAGTCATAGTGGCCATTGTCCCCAAAAGGATTAAGTAAATATGACACAAATGGAAACGTCATCTGTACTTCTTTGAAGGTGTTGGACATTTCGCTCCTCATTTGAAAAGCTTCGTCAGCGAACTAAAGTTGTGCTGGGAACTCTGGCCCAATATACGTATATCCCTGATGTCCAGAGATGGCGGTGCAAGACCTCTGCTCTGATAGCTCCCGGCTCTAAGGTTGGGGAACTGTAGACTACTCCCTGAAGCTAATCGTCTTTTGTCCTATCTGGTTACCTCTAATATCTATACTTGGCCCTGATTGCCTCATTAGCATGGCTAAACTTAAGTGGTAAGGCCTGTTCTAAGGTCGGAGGAGCAGTAGACTACTCCCTGAAGTAAAACTGATTACCCATACTGACTATGCCTGGCTCTGATTGCCCCAGTAGCTCTGGTATCACCTAATTAGCATGACTAAGCATATGTGGTAACGACCTAAGAAGTCTGTTGGAAGCACGGTCTAAATTAAGCCGACCAATTACCACAAAAGCCTTCATGGCAAAAACTAAATACATTAAAAAAACATGTTGCATCAACTCTTATTTCATAAAGTGCCTGCACTAAAAGGGATGCATATTTAATTTTTAATAAATTAGACGATTTAATTTCATGCGACCACTTTGTCGTGAAACTGATTCCATTCAACAAAACTTTTAGTTCAGCGCAGTGGCCTTTAAGCACATCCGAGCATTGTTTATGCGCTCAAAAGTGGAAATCATTTGGATGAGATGACCTATGATGAGTCTCCATGGCAGTAATATGACAAAAAGTATTCAAATGGCTTCCCGCGTCTACCCGATCGCACTCATCAGCGCAAATAGCGGCTGCCTGCCGATCAGGCTGAAAATGTCTCCTCCGCTCTGCACTTGAGGAGCGCGAAAATGTATGTTGGGTTTCTTTTGCCTTGTCGCGTATGCTCTTGAACTCATTCACTGCCAGTGGATGTGCAAAAATGGGTCCACTCCGGCACCAGGGTTTTTGTCATTGTCACTTGAATTCCATAATCCACAGAATATTGAGTTTAAGGCCCATATAAACATTCAATGCAGCGTAACAAACCTTAGACTCTCTTCTTTCATCAGAAAAAAAGAGTTAATCCCTAAATTGTATGTGTCTGGAGTTATCTGCGTTTGAAATGGGGCCGGCTGTGCAAAATATAATCCAATATATATATATTGATTTGTATCGCGCTTTCACAGTTGAAGCTGTAACAAAGTGCTAACATGGAAAAAAGGCAAACATTGCCCACTCGTGGACAGGAAAAACTTTGCCAGAGGTCTGACCAGCGCTTAATCAGCACCTCCCGCAAGAAATACCAAAAGCCGAACACATTCAGGAATGGCAGCGAATGAGTCAACTGAGCACAGAAGTACTCATGAGCTTTTGGTTGATTTAACTACTCTTTTGCTAAGGCTGTCGCCATTTTCGTAATATATTGACAATTCATAAAGATTAGTATTATTATTTTAGGGTTTCTTTTGCACTTTTACGAAGTTCTAATGATTCTTACGACGTTTGTGTGATGTTTTTATGAAACCGCAACATGGCCACCGTTATTGTTCACAAGCAAGGCGAAGCAATATGGCCGCCTGGTAAACAAAAGCCAACTATAGAATATTTAGCCCTTCGTTTGTGTTCTTTACAAATCTTTCTCATTCGCCCGTCATGCCCTCCACTAATTAACGAGCGTCTATACATTTAATGCAGGTATCGTGAGCTGTTTACATCTACGCGGGCACAAAAGACGATTTTGATGGCCTGGCGCTCGCAGACATCTAATCACCAATTAAACAGTAATCACTGAGAGACGAGTGCGTTGATACTGTAAACCAATAAATTAGGCATACATAATTAATGCCGGCATTATGAAGCGGGCGGGAAAATTGCGCCGGCTTCTCCAACTGTGAGATGGGGTCTGTCTTTAATGTAGATGATATCAACACAAGAATCTCCCTTTATCGCGTTTATCTTGTATACATGCATTATCGTTGTCAACAACCATATCTTTCTCAATCAAAGCACTTTCAAAACATGTTGCTGTTGAGAAACGCTGACGGCGGGGAAGGAAAAAAAATAAGCATTTAACGATATGCAAAAAAGATAAGGAATTATTAATTGCTTTCAAATCCATGCACCCTCCAGAGGCACAAAATTAAAATTAATTTCAAGGTGGTATGATGAATAAAACTGGACAAGAGTAAAGAGAAAAACGGGTGAGACATATTTCATGAACAAATACCGATTGGAAAAGATAACCTCCGTATTTTCCGGTGGATGAGGCGCACCGGATTATAAAGCGCACCTTCAACGAATGACATGTTTTTAAATTCCTCTATAGGTTAGGCGCACTGGATTACAAGGCGCATGGTAACCCTTTGAAAAAAAATAAGGCTTTTAGGTGCACCTTATAGTGCGGAAATACGGTATATGGATAGCGTTCCAGTGTGGGTTTTCTCTGGGTACTCTGGTTGCCTCCCAAATTCAAAAATCAGTGAAATAACGTAAAGGCTTCCCCAATTTAGCACATTCGCTGCCATTCCCAAATGTATTCGAGTTTTGTTTTTTTCTTGTGGGGGGTGTTGATAAAGCGCTGGTCAGACATCTGGCAATAGTTTTTCCCTTCCAGCATTTGCCGTTTTTACATGTTAGCACTTTGTTACAGCTTCAGCTGTTGTTAAAGCGCTATATAAATCAATATTTATGGATTGTATTGTACTGTATTTTGTACAGCCGCCCCCATTTCAAGCTCAGATAAATCCAGACCCATATAACTATTTTTTTACTGATGAATAAAGAGAGTCAAAGGTTTCTAACGCTGTTTTGAATGTTAATGTAGTCCTAGAACTTAATATTCTGTGGGTCCTGCAACTTGAGTGAAAATGACCAAAACCCTGGCACTGGAGTGGACACATTTTTGCACATCATCTGGCAATGAATGACTTAAGTTAACGAAGGGCAACTGCACGCCATGTACCATCTATTATTTTTTATTATTTATGTAATCATTCTGGTAGGCATCCATTTGGAAAGCGATGCTTTGACCAGCAGTCAGAAAACAACAACCTTGAAAGCAATTATTCTGTGGTATTATTTCACCCAAGCATGACTTTTAAACACATCGCTAAATTACATGAGCAATGCGGCTCTAATTCTATAAATTGATGTTGAGCATAGCGCATTCTAATGTATCATTAGGACACTCAAACTGAAAAAGTGTGTCAGGGATAATCCAACCGATTCTATTCAAAAATTCACTCTGCATCATTTACATTCATTTGAAAAATAAAATAAAATTATATACATGGCCCGGAGGGATAATGTTTTCTCTGCCATAATTTATAGATTGCAAAGCAGATCAAGGTCTTGCGTGTCTCCTAATTGTGTGAGCAGACTACATTATCATTTTAAATGGCATGGCACGTCTTTTTGGATCAGCTCTTGAGGGCGTCCGATACCTCGACGTGTGGCGCATTTGACACGCAATGTCAATACGAGGAATATAAATGAGGCGCCAAGCACTACAGGCGGATACGACATCATTAGCGCCACAGCAGAATGGCTAATAAGCAGCATAAACCCAAGAAGAAAAAAGAAAAAAAGAAGGCTCTTCTAATCTGATGCAGTCAATTCAAGAAAAATAAGGGCTTTGCCGGCCTTCTGTGGTTTTGGTTTTGCACCACCAAGAGCCAAATTCTAGTGGGTATTTAATCCTCCATGACAAAATACAAACCATCTCACATTCTGTGTGCAGTGATATTGAAAATATCAAATAAATAAATAAATAACAACAACAAAACATAAGAAAAAGCATCCTGTCGCAGCTTGGAATTCAAGCGGATTTACGTGACACAGGAGATGTGAGACAATCTATTTTCGTCAATGGATGCTACAGCTTCGTGTTTGCTTTGAACATTTAGCTGATAGCAGATGTCCAAATTTCACCATGACGTCCCTGATCCACTGGTGAAAAGGACACTTTGATACTCTCCTCTTTCATATAGAACTGCTTCATGTTACAAAGAGGGTAGAGAAAGTTCTTAAGAATGAATGACTCTGTGTCTTTGTGTTGTCGTATTATTTGTTATTTAGGGTTTATTTTGTTATTTTGATTTCAAGATGGCGCCGCGAGCGTGGCTGCTTTTCCAGCAGCTCCTGTATTTTATTTTTCTACTTCCTTCATTCCTTTCATCTACCTTTCATAACTTTGCTGCTGTAAAATGTAAATATCTCCACAGCGAGACTATTAATGGTACGTCCAATCCAACCAGACAAATGATCATCACCCCGTCATGCCAAGACAAGTGACAGCAGGAACAATAGGCAATTAGGAAACGACCTGAAGATCACTTGTTGGTCAGACAAATGATTCAGGATCAATTCATCAATTGCAGTGGTGTAAAAGTCATATTTGTCGCGGGCCACATCGTAGTTACAGTTTCCCTTGGAAGGCCGTTATGAATTTTGGGAAACAATATAAATGTTTCATCATCTCCACATATTATATACAAAACACTCAACAAATAATGAATAACTAGTTTTCGAATTTGAAGTAAAAAAAATAATGACTGTTTTTGTGAATTTTGGTTGGGATTTTAACAAACATCATGGAATTTCACAAGTTAGATTTGCTTTCGCGGGCCGAATAAAATGATGTGGCGGGCCGGATTTTGTCCCCGGGCCTTAATTTTGAAACTGTGATCTATTGTTGTCAAGCCTGTTTTCTACTCAAAAAGTACAAGTGGGTTAATGTGGACCCGTCATCTTTTTAAAGGCAAGCCAGTCTGCACAATAAAGGATTGTTTGACACACCGCCGTCATGTTAACAACTTGTCCATAGGCGTCGGTTGTCCTTTAAACATACCAACAAAAAAAGTTCAAGGACATCCCAGCAGAGGGCGTGCAGTCAAGGGCTCGTTTTACAGAATTACATTACATTCTTTTCCAAATCAATATCCCGGCAGCTTACAGCTTCGAAAGAAGACTAATTTCATTATCAATCCATGCAAGTAATGATCTCATTAATTCACTCTTGAATCATTTTCAGCTGAGTGGATATTAACCTTTTGCTCGTAATCATTAATTTTCTGCCGGAGAGGCGTGGCCGTGTTTGTGGTGCAAACAACACAACAAGTCCTGACATTGGAGGAGCCCCTGCGTGGTGCTTACCAGCTGACTTCTCATGCTCCGATGATCAATGCATCGATCGGCCTAGCAAGCGAGCTAATCTCTCACCTAACACTAGCTGGCTTGTGCCCCAAAGGTGACAGCCGTGTGTGTGTTTGTGTGTGTGTGTGCGTGTGCGTGTGCGTGTGCGTGTGTGTGTGTGTGTGTGTGTGTGTGTGTGTGTGTGTGTGTGTGTGTGTGTGTGTGTGTGTGTGTGTGTGCAAGAGTGGGTACATTTCAGGCATTTTGTGTGGTTTGGTCATGCATAAATGGGGAGGACAATTATCATGCTCTAAATACTTTGCAGAAGGCGAGCAGGGATGATGGTGCGATTTGACTTCACTTCATTTTCATCTGAAAATAAAGATCTCCTTGTACTTTGAAAGCGTGCATGAAAATGCCGATTTATGCTTTCATCTCATCAAATTATTGTCATCGTCTCAGACTAAAATGTGAAAATCAGGAGGTGTTTTTAGAACTGTGGAGTCACAGCATGCACCCGTCATTGCGATCTTTTCGTGTAAAGTTGTAATCTCGGCTATTTAAGATCATTATGAAGAAAAACAAATTCCAACACCATATTTCAACATTTCACCATATTGGTCTTTGCAGGAACACGACAAAAACTATGTGACTAAAAACATGTCCAAAAGTCTGGCCCGGGGGCCAAATGGGGCTCTATAAGAGCATGGTACCTTTATTTATTTATTTATTTAGTTATTTATTTATTAGCTAAAAAATAATTTTGCATAACTCATTCACGGCCAGACATGTTCGAAAATGTTTCCACGCCAGCACCAGTGTTTTTGTCATTGTCACTCAAATTCTAGGACCCACAGAATATTGAGTTTTCGAACTACATAAACATCCAAATCAGCGTACAAAACCTCAGATGCTCTATTTTCATCAGAAAAAAAAGAGCTAATTCCTAAATTATATGGGTCTAGATTTATAAGTGCTTGAAATGAGGGTAGCTGTCCAAAATACAATGCAGTACATGCATATTGGTTTATATCGCGCATTAACAACAGCTGAAGCGGGAGAAAAGCGCTAACATGGAAAAAAAGGGAAATCCTGCTTTCTTGTGGAAAGGAAAAAAAAAACATTGCCAGAAGCCATGGCAAGCGCTTAATCGGCACCCCAGCAAGAAAAACCAAAACCCAAACAAATTGGAATGGAGCTTTACGTCATATTCTCAATTCTTGAATAAATTTGGGAATAGCAATGAATGAGTTAAAGGACAACCGACACCACTTTTTTGTTTCCTGACAGCAGAAAAACGTTTTATAGCATCTAAAATACCCAAAACACGCAGGATGATATTTTTAGTCAAATGCAAGACACCAATAAAAATGACTTAAAGTGTCTAAAAACTACTTCAAATTGAACCCGGAAGTGGCCCGTTTCAGAAGGTCCCGCCCCCTTTTGTTCGTGGTGTTACGCCAAGATGTCTTGCCTTGCTCGAGAATCAAAACAATGGCTTCAGATTCGGAGAAGATGCTTTCTTGTAACTCATCCAGTTATGAATAACAATTCAAATAGTTCTGAAGAGGAAAGCATACATGTTTGTAATCGATTAAATAATTTATTCCGTGGAAAGAAATGTAGCACCCAAAAAAGGCAGAAGATTTCAGACCAAACAAAGTACCGCAAAATGCATTGACGTGATTAAAGGACTGCTACAGTGTGTCCTTTCTCGGTCAGGGGCGTTCTTTCCGTGACGTGACGTCAGGAATCGTCACCAACTCAAAAACAAGACTTCCGGAATGTTCAGCGTTAGTCTTAAAACATAAAATATAGCTATATGCAGTGGAATCTTTGTAAAATATGCTCAGTAGAAGTCATTTGAAAGTGATTTTACAAATTATGGACAAAACTTCTCCGGAGGCGTCGGTTGTCATTTAAGTGTTAGCATTTACTGTATAACGTTTTTTAAGGCTAATGAGGACGTAATTTATAGAAGAATTTAAGGAGGGGATATGTACCAAGTCCATGTCTCCTGAAGCCCTGCAAATAGTTGACCGCTTTGCCATGTTCCAAATCAAACCTCACCATCCACAACACTGTTTTTTGTCCTCCCACATCTCTTCTCTTTCTAGATCTTATCCTTGGGGTTTGTTTGGAGTTATTTTTTTTCTGCAAAGAGGCCTCACAGAGGTGTCAGTAAAGTGGAATGATGGAGGTGAGGCCTCATGTGCGGGGCACTGAAAGCATAGACGGGAGCAGGCAATGCATTATGTAGGATATGGACCGCATTGTATTAAAATGCAGCGTGCATCAGCGGCAAAGATGCTGGCATCACAGTTGGAGGCGCACACTTGTGTGGACAGATTTGTGCCCGTGCGAGAGAAGATTTGCGTCAAGCTGCTCTTTATTACCTCTCTCAAGTTGCACCGGGTTGATGCAGAGAGATGGTCATTATTAGTGCTGGATTTTGATGTCAGAAGGAAGCTATGGGGGGTTGGGTATGAGTCGGGCGGGAGGGCGAATCTAGGTTAAAAATGTACTTTTTATGATTTGTTTTCTTTTCTACTTGGATGATAGATGTTTTCTCTATCTTTGATGAAATAGCTTTGAAAAGAAAAGCTGCACGTTTCAATTGCGAGCAGAAATGCGCAATCGAAACAATAAGGCAACATTTTAGACTCGAGTGAATGATTGTTTCACGACAAATACACAGCAAAAATGGTGTCAAAACACAACAGGCATTTGGTTTGCCTGATGTCGCCAAATTAGAGACATTGCAGACAAGGTGATGTCAAAATTTCAGACTTGCATTGCATTGTAAGTATCGCTGATTTAAATTAAAATACAGGTAACATCTGACTTATGACCGAGTTCCATTCTGACCAAACGGTCGTAAGTCAAAATGGTCATAAGTCGAAATCCATTCAAAATGTTGAATAGAGACTCCCCCCTCTGGTGCCATCACATTACTGTGCGAGAGTCAGATGCTGGCTGGCTGGCCAAAATTGTCATACACATTGCCGCTCTGCTAGCGCGTTGCGGTGCCAGGCGTAGGATTAAAATTAAAAAAAAGGCGTCTAGAGGTCGTGGTCGTAAGTACGGGTGGTCGTAAGTCAGGCTGGTCGTAAGTCGGATGTTACCTGTAATTGAGGACTCGGTGCAGCAATCCATATGGCTGAGCTTGAATGGCACCCTGTGCAACTCCACCCTTTCCTACATGTTAAGTTTCAGAAATCATAAATCGGGAGATTTTCGTACTTGCGTGTTAAAATAATGTTCGCATTACATAAGTGTAAATTAGAAATAAATAAAACACAAAAATGCTTTCATTGTTATAAATTCAATTAGTATAACATGTATTTTGTTTTTTACATTTTATTTTGTTTCGCCTTACAAATGAACTGTCTGTATTGTGTCAATAGTTGCTTTATAAAGTGAGTATTATGGTCCAAATTGGGAGTCTCCTGACCAAATTGCGACACTTAACATGTATGAAATATGCACACAACATATTGAACAAAATACAAATGATACTCCACGATCACTTGCTCTTATCCAAGAATATTCAGTTTTCCAACCTGACTGAAATTTACATTCATATCTTGTTTTTTTTTTTGCAGGACACTTTGGACTCTCGTTGCTACGATCTGCCTTGTTTATTCGTTTGCTGCTCTCGAAAATATGAGATCACGTGCACTGCGAGACTTGAGCTATTCTCATTTTTCGAGCGCCGGCAGAAAATGACGGCGATTGAGGCTATTCGTAGTTCGGTCATTTTCCAAATCGGGGCGAATGATATTGTTACAAAATGGTGAAAAATGAAAGCGACAAAAAAATTAATACATTTTTTGGAAAGCGGGAGATTTGGCTCTCTAATCGTGAGGCGTGAGTATTGTGGTCAAAATCGGAAGTTTCCCGACTAAATCGTGAGTCTTAACATGTATGCCCTTTTTGTATATTATGATGGCAACAGAAAACAAATTCACATACCTATTTATTTATTTATTTATGATTATTATTATTATGATGATGATGATGATGATGATTATTATTTTTTTTTTTTTTTTATGGGTAGCGGCAGAAATGCCTCCTTGTACAGCTGCACGTCATACACAGAACACCGCGCCGAAAAGAAATGAAATAGACCCTTTGTGTACAACAGTGAGCAACTTTGCTTTCGTGTTACGTCAACTATCTTTTCTGGGTCTCAGCTATGCAAAAAAAAAAATCCTCAATTGGATTCTGAGTTTCTGGGCAAATAATAAAATACACGAATAAATAAATAAATAAATAAAAATCATCTGACCGAATCATTCATTGACAGGAAAGACTATGCTGACAGTGCATATGTGAGGCGGCACTCAAAGACACGTCAAATTCTGGCCCTCCAGCAAAAGCAAACTCGGACGAGCGCAACGTTGCAGAGCTCACCAGAGACGTACAGTCGCTGCATAAAAAACATCAATAGCCGCTTACACTGCTGTGGTAACATCAACATTGCTGTCACATTTTACCGCCGGTACTAAAGGGTTTCGGGGTATTAAAGTGCATCTGTTTGGTGTGAAGGGGGGAAAAAAACAATAGCCTTGGATGCATCCCGATGGGAATATGGCTGGATTTGCTTTCGCGTAATGAACCTTCATGGGATTAAAGTATCCGCGCAGCCATCTCGACGGATGTGCTGTCAAAACAACAAGAACGTATGATAATGCCTGCAACAAACGAGGCCGTCTCTGCATTGCAAACGTCAACGTGCTCATTTTTAATCACAAAAAAAAACACAAAGTGACTCTTGTTAGGGAGGATTCGACTGTTCGGCAAGCAGAAATAATGCATACGTGTAGAGGAAATAGAATAATCCCACGTGGGAGACTTAAAAGCATATGCATTTGCAGCAATATGTACAAAAGGGGCAAAAAAAGGAAAAGAGTGACGAATGCTTATCATTTAATTACATAGGAAGCTGTCAGTATATGACATCAGTTCAGATAGTTAGATGAGACGAATGCAAAAAATAAAATAAAATAAAAACAAACAAAAAAAATAACCAATGAATATTAAATGGAAATATGGTTCAAGCAGGACGTGGCAGCGGTAGGGAGATGGGGGGGGGGGGGGGGAATTATTATTTACATTTATCATAATACAACCTTTGTCGGGACAACTTTTATGATTTCGGCTAAGAATTTCCATCGTATTTCTTGAAACTTTACATGAGAAAATTTAGTGTGCGTGTATGTATGTTGATTATTGCACTCATAATGCATTTTATATGTATTGTGCTTTACAAGCCACCCAAGGGCAGTTTACGGTAAAAAAAACAATGTAAAAAAATGCACAATAAAAAGTCAAAGCAGTAAAAGAAGAAGAATGCAAACAACACACATAAACTAAATAAGCCATGCTGCTAATTCCTGTCAAATCTTTTATGTGGCCTGTCAGCTGTCAGTGATGTTCCATTTCTACATTTGTCAGTATAACAGCCTAAATCACAATGTCAATTTCTGCCAAAAAGAGCTTAAAAAATGATTCAAAGGGAACTAACATATTTATCATCGCTGCCCTGTGTCTTACCGACAGCTGTGACAATAACGCATTAAAAAAATGTTTTCAAATAAATAAAACAAGCCCAGTGACACTGTCAATCAACGTATTCTGTTTGTTTTGGATCTAATTAAAACCGCACAGGTGGAATTAATGAAGCGTCCATGTGCGAACGTATTTTGGTGATTATTTATCATCACGACCGATGTTAACACCCATCACGGCCACTCCCATCGTTAAAGGAGGACGCTGCGAGCCAATTAGGTTCACATTGTTTCTGGGAACGAGCACTGGGCTGTCTGAAAACGTCCAAAATGCAATACAAGACAATACATTATTGATTTAAATAGTGCTGTAGCTGAGTTGTGCTGAAGCTGTAACAGAGCGCTAAAATGGACAAAAAGCAAATGCTGCCCCTTTATCGAAGGGAAAAACATTGCCAGAGGTCTGACCAGCGCTTTATCGACACCCCCGCAAGAAAAACCAAAACCCGAAAAAAATTGGGAATGGCGCTCCATATCACACTTTTAAATTTTTGAATAAATTCGGGAATGGCAGCGAAAGAGTTGAAATAGAAACAAGTGAACATAAAATTAGTTTCGCTCATGTCACATGATCAACATTCATCGCATTGTCAAAGGATGTTGAGCGGTGTTCGTTAGTAGACTGGATGTACTGTACAAGTGTGACAAGGAGTGATAAATTGACACGGGAAGACCGTTACGATTCATAAATACCAACCGACCTTCTGTTTTAGCATCAAATACTTGTCTACACCAAATCTTCTTTCACAAATATGGAAATACCAAGAAATATTGTTGCATCTGCCAGTTGGATATAACTATTTGATGGTGAATTACAATCCATATTTTCCAGGAGGGCGACCTGTTTAACCTTTAATCCAGAGGCCGTGCGGTACACCCGAAGTACTCGTTCAACAAATCACCTTTTATGGCAGTTTGCATCAGGGCGAGGCGTTCAGGCGTTGACACAAAATCAACAGCGTCCGCAGATGACGAGGTCAAAAATAGAGGGCGGAGGACTATTAATTAAAAGTCAGTCGGCGATACCAGTACAATCGGGCCCGTCCGGCCATTTCTCGGCTGACAAAGAATCATTACACTGGATGTCGGTGCCGATCAATATTCTGACAGGGTCGGAACTTGATGACCTCGCCCATACCAGTGCACCGACTGGAAACCCGAAACGGCATTCAGGTTTCGGGAGGTCGAGTCGACGTACCCGACGCGACGACTCAGATGGACCCGATGGCTACTTTTCACCGGCGAGACATCATTAAAAGTCTTTCTTACCGCTTTGCTGTGCATAATTTATACGCAGCCGCTGAAATATACATGTTGCTGTGTTGCTGAAAGTCTGTGTGGTGCGAGAAATGAGAGGGGGTCACCCCTTGCCTCGAGACGAAAACCATCTGACGAGGTGGGCTTCATACGAGAACGTAAAGCTGAGTGGGAAAATCTGCTTTTCATGGGGATTCACTTCTGTGTGCAGTAGTAACGGGCCCCTTAGAATTTGTCGCCTCATCAACATGCATCTTGATAGACTCCTGAGTTTGTTTTTTGGCTGATGAATATGATGTCTGGAAGAACCAGGTCTCTGCGAGATCGAGACGCCTTTCATTGCAAATTATTCATTTGTAAAACAAGGAACAGTCTTGTTTTGGTCATGAGTACCACAATGGGAGTGAAGTTTTTCTTTTTTTGAAAGAGAGCAAGCTGTCCGAGATAAACAAGCACCAAAAGTGCACCAGGGGTGGTTTGAAGGCCAATTATACAGACTAGATACTTTATCTTCTTTCACTGACATTCACCTGGCTTTAAGATTATATCTTCAAAGTCAACCATTTTAGTACCAATGTATAATTCAAAATGACAAAGAAGGGCTAACAACATTTCTTGGAAATTACTAATAATTATAGGCAATTCATACCAATACTTGCAGGCATATATATTTTTAATCCTCTGCAGAAAACTAATATTATTGCTGTACCGAGAAATATTATTATTATTATTATTATTATTATTATTATTATTATTATTATTATTATTAGTAGTAGTAGTAGTAGTAGTAGTAGTAGTAGTAGTTTAATAATAATAATAATAATAATATTACTTTATCATTATTATTATTATTAGTAGTAGTAGTAGTAGTAATAATAATAATAATAATAATAATAATAATAATAATAATATATTTAATTTATAAGTGCCTTTCAAAATGAATAATGTTTTCATCAATAAATTAATAAATTAATGAATACATAATAGAATAAATAAATAGGCGAGTATATAAGTAAATGAAGAAATACATAAAAATTAGAATACATAAATTAATAAATCTAGGAATAAAAAAATAAATAAATAAATAAATAAAAAGGAGAATACATAAATAAACAAATGAATAAATAGGCGAGTAAAATAAAAATAATAAAATAATACATAATAATACATAAATAATATATGAGAATAAATAATGAGAATAAATAAAATATGAACAAATAAATAAAAGTATTAAATAAAAAGGACAATACATAAATAACTGAATAAATAAACACATGAATACATAAATAAATAAATAAATAAATAGATAGATAAATGAATAATTTAAAAGGAGAGTAAATAAATTAATAAATACATAAATAAATAAATGAACAAAGGAATACACAATTGAAAGAATAAATAAATGAATAAATAAATAAATAAATACAGTCATACATAACTGAAAGAATAAATAAAGGAATAACCACAGCATTTAATAAAATTGAGGGAAGGTCAAATCTATTGACATTTTCACTGATAATGTCTTGTGGTGATATCAATCTGGTTTGGGAGTACCCGCAGAAAATTGGACATTGGGAAGCCCCACGTTGATATTCACACCACAGTCCTCCTTGATAGCAAGGCAGACCAACTTTGTAATGGTCGTGCTGCCCCCTGATCTGGATGACTCCTCGTATGACTTTCAGGATCTTTGACTCGCAGCTTCGCGTGCACTGATCCCAAAACAATGACTCACCGCCTCGCCTCACTTTCGCACGTGCCCTCGGAATTCCTCACAAGTTGGCCCGCTTTCCAAACCAGCTTGAAACATGATGTGTCAGCAAGGCATTGACAATGCATGGCGCCAAGCATCACTTACTTAGCAGTTTCACTCCCAACAGCTGCTTGCACTATGACGCACGATGACGTCGTAAAAGAGGACGAAGGTACAACTAAGTGGACGTGAGACTGATTGGTGGCGAATCTCCTCAAGGCGGCCTTGAGAGCAACTTTCTCGCCTTCTCATTAACAACGCCTGTGGAGCTCATGCGCTATGATGCTCACTCATTTTACCTTTGCTGTCATAACAGCACGGGTAGAATGTAGCGCATAATGAATAATACGCCACAAGACCAACAGCGTGGTAATTACAGGATAATGAATGCACCTGCATTTTGCCAACAATGTCAGGGGGTATGGGGGACAAAGTAAAGAAGAAAAAAAAATTACAATCGGCTGGACATCAACGCTGCCCATCCCAAGACAAGTGTAACGCATTCACGCATGCTTAGAGTACAGGAAGGGGGGGAACAAACCAAATGTCAATGAACTCATTCACTGCCATTCACGAATTTATTCAGGAATTGAAAAGCATGACGTGATGCACCATTCCCGAATTTGTTTGGGTTTTGATTTTTATTGCGGGGGTGCCGATAATGCGTTGGTCAGACCTCTGGCAATGTTTTCCCTTCCATGAGGGGGCAGAATTTGCCTTTTGTCAATGTTAGTGCTTTGTTGCAGGTTCAGGTTTTGTTAAAGGGCTGTATACATCAGTATGTATATATTGTACTGTATTTTGTACACCTGCCCTCATTTCAAACTCAGATAACTCCAGACCCATTAACTGAGGAATTAATTATTTTTTTCTGATGAAAGAACAGAGTGTAAGGTTCCTTACGCTGAATTGAATGTTTATGTAGTCCTAAAACTCAACATTCTGTGGGTGCCGCAATGTGATTGAAAATGACAAAAACCCTGGCACTGGCGTGGACACATTTTTGCACATCGTCTGGCAATGAATGAGTTAAGTTGTGAAGTTAAACGGCTTCAGCTGTTAAACA
Source organism: Hippocampus bargibanti (assembly GCF_051943395.1). Taxonomy (NCBI): domain Eukaryota; kingdom Metazoa; phylum Chordata; class Actinopteri; order Syngnathiformes; family Syngnathidae; genus Hippocampus; species Hippocampus bargibanti. The sequence continues at coordinate 9,263,852 of NC_142750.1, read as the reverse complement.
GTCACGACTCCATAATGTGTGACACATTTTCAATGAGCAACAGGTCTGGATTGCAGGCAGGACAGTCTAGTATCCACATACTATTTTACTGTAGTAACAGGTGCAGAATATGTTTTGCCATTGTCTTGATGCTGCAAGAGCATCCATGAAAAAGATGATGAGATGGCAGAGTATGTTTCTCCAAAACGTTACCTTTCAACATGAAGGGGCCTTCACGGATCCTGTCTTTTGAATTCCATCCATAAGACTTCGGATGGTTCTTTTACCCATTACCCCAGAGTGCACCACTGACATCCACAACAAATACAAAATGTGGTGTCATCAGACCACAGACCAATTTTCTACTGTGCTTCAGTTGATTTAGATGAGCTCAGGCCCATAGAAGCTGATATTTCTCGGTGTAATTGATAAATGGCTTTTGATTTGAATCTTACAGTTTTGTGTCCATAATTTGTAAAATGGCTTCAAATGACTTCTACTGAGCGTATTTTACAAAGATTCCACCGCATATAGCTATATTTTACGTTTTAAGACTCACGCTGAATATTCCGGAAGTCTTGTTTTTGAGTTGGTGACGAGTCCTCACCCTACGTCACTGAAGGAACGCCCCGGACCGAAAAAAGGACACATTGTAGCAGTCCTTCCATCAGGTCAATGCATTTTGCTGTACTTGTTTGGTCTGAAAACTTCGTGTTGCACCAAAAAGAGGCAGAAGAGGGCGACAAAGTAAGGAATTAATCAGCCTGTGGAAACGGGCTGATTAATTCCTTACACAGAGCTTTGTCGCCATTTTCTGCCTTTTTTTTAGTGCTACCTTTCCCCCTCCTATTGCCTCAAAATGGCACGGAATAAATTATTTAATCGATTGCAAACATGTATGCTTTCCTCTTCAGAACTATTTGAATCATATTCATAACTGGATGATTAAAAAGAAAGCATATTCTCCGAATCTGAAGCCATTGTCTTGATTCTCGAGTAAGGCAAGACATCTTGGCGTGACGTCACAAACTGGGGGCGGGACTTTCTGAAAATGCCCAATTCGCAGCTCAATTTTTTTGCAGATTTAGTACACTTTAAGTCATTTTATTGGTGTTTTGCATTTGACTAAAAATATCATACTGCGTGTTTTGGGTATTTTATATGCTATAAAACATTTTTCTGATGTCAGTTAGGAAACAAAAAAGTGATGCCGGTTGTCCTTTAAGTTGTACTTGTGCATGTGGCACCGAACTGATTTGGCCAACATTGTTATTCTAAAGTCCTCCTGAGCCCATACTGCGACAATGTTTAAAAATTTTAATGATAGTGCCCTGGATTCTGCTTCTCTCTCCTGGCATTAGCTTAAGTTGACCCCCCTTTTTTGTATATCATGTACATTCGGTCAAGGAGATTCTTCAACATCCTTTTAACTAAACAGCGTATAAACCAAGACACATGAGTACAGCTGTAAGTGATAGAGTCCAGTGGCAATTTAGACTTCCACAAATGCTGTACAGTACATGAGAGGAAAGTAGTAGCTGAGCCAAGGACCCTGCCCCCAGACCATCCTTCAAAGTAATTGAGGCGGGATGATGATTACAGTTGAGAAATGTCGAGCCGCACCGCCGAGGATACATCACCGGCTAAAATTGTCGCCATATTGACGCGTTGAAAAGAATGAACTCATTCTTAACACGGAGGTAGGAACTCACACAACAGGCAGCCCACGGTAGCTTTTCAATGGTGCATGCTGAAAAACGGCCGCAGCTAGTGCAACGTGGCTCGTTATCTCGCTTAACCGTCACACGAACGGCACAAGAGGTTGACCGTTGCAAACACAACAAAAACTCCAGCGAAACTTTGACAACATGTGATAACGGCTTAAGGCTTTGGAATGAGTATCCGCTTAATTGCAGTTTGAGTTCAGTAAGCAGTTAATATTGGATTAAAGGTGGAATTAATAAAGTCAATGGTAACATAAAAAAACATTACATTGACCATCCAAATACTTTTTTTCATAAATCATCACATCAAAAAGTTGCTGATTCATGAAGCTTCTTGTTGTCACTTACCTCCTAAAATATAGCCGCCATGTTTGTGAAAGGTCTCACCATAGTGCGAGAAGTATGACTGCTACTTCGAGTTCAAATCCCGGACAAGCCTGGGGCGCTGTGAGCAGCCTCTTCCTTCATCTGTTGTGATCCAAAATCAGAAAGTATATGAAAATCAGATCAAAACGCTGTAATCCAGTTATGATAAATGTGTTTGTGCGATTGACTAAGATATTCAAAATAACTCTTTTAGTCCAGAACGTAAAATCAGATTGTTGTATTAATATGCTTTTCAAGCAATGACTCACAGAAAACTGTGAGCTAACACTGGGTTGTTCCGGTTTTGTCTAGGTTGCTCTAAATACCATATTTTTTGGTGTAAGCCTTCATTTTAGTGCACCAGCCTTATACGCTGGTGCACTTTATATGTGAACTAATATTGAGCCACAACAGGTCTCGCAACTACTGTCAGCCGCCACCGACTCCACCACCACCTCATGATGTATATATCCATATACAGTAAAGTCTCGTTATATCGATATCGGATATATCGATAGTCCCGATTATATCGATACTATTTCTATGCACGCACGGAGAAAATTACATGCAAACAGGGTCGGATATATCGATAGTCCCGGTTATATCGATATTTTTTCGGACTCCCTTGAATATCGATATAACGAGACTTTACTGTATTTGGACAACTTTTATATATTCATATATTAAATTTGGCAAACATTTTTCATTCCTTGAAGGTTCGCCTTATAGTCCGGTGCGCCATATACACCGGAAAATACGGTCGTCATTTTGCACTAGTAAGATTCTGATCTGTAAGACTACTGTGTCAGACATTTTCATCATATTGTGATTGTATTTTAGAGTCAATTCCTCCGCCCGGTTACTTGCCTGTTTGTGAATATTCAACCTGATAGACTATTCCTTAAAGGTCAACGGACGTCTCCGGACAAGTTGTGTCCATAATTTGTAAAATAGCTTCAAATGACTTCTACTGAGCGTATTTTACAAAGATTCCACCGCATATAGCTCTATTTTACGTTTTAAGGCTCGCACTGAATATTCCAGAAGTCTTGTTTTTGAGTTGGTGACGAGTCTGTATGTGACATCACTAAAGGAATGCCCCTGGCTGAAAAAGACACAGTGTAGCAGTCCTTCCATCAAGTCAATGTATTTTGCTGTACTTGTTTGGTCTGAAAACCTCGTGTTGCACCAAAATGGCGCCAGAAGAGGGCGACCAAGCTCCATGGAAGGAATTTATCTGCCTGTGGAAACGGGCTGATTAATTCCTCACAAGAGCTTGGACGCCATTTTCTGCCTCTTTTTGGGTGATACATTTCCCCCCAATGTTGCCTCAAAATGGCACGGAACAAATTCTTTAATCGATTGCAAACATGTATGCTTTTCCTTTTCATATTCATCATATTCATAACTGGATGTGTAACAAGAAAGCATATTCTCCAAATCTGAAGCCATTGTTTTGATTCTCCAGCAATGCAAGACGTCTTGCGGCGTGCGGTTCCAGTTCGGCTATTGCTTTGACGAAAATGAAAAAAATTACACAATTTGTTGCTGTTCATGTTTAAATTGAGGCTTGAATAGGTGCACGGCAAAACAATGTAAGTAACAATGTTCACAATGGAGGCTGTTAGCGAACAAATGAACGGTGAACAAGGACTCAATTGCTGTTTCTCGTGATTTACAAGCAGCTGCTCCAAAGCAGCTCAAATGTAAAAAATACGTCATTGCCTCAGGCTTTGAGAATTTCAATATACAATACAAAACAATTCATTTTATTTATTTTATATAGCGCTTTAACTACAGCAGAAGCTGCAACAAAGCGCTTAACATGGACAGGTATCACATACAAGAAATACATAGTCATAAAGTTAGTAGAAAGCACCAGAGAGTGAAACCAAAATCAAGTCGGCATCATGCTGAGTCGAATGCCAAAGAGTATAAGTGAGTTTTGAGACAGGTTTGCCGAATGTTTAGTGCCAGGTCATTCCAGAGAGTGGGACCAGCAAAAGAAAAGGCTAGAGCCTCCCCTCTGAGCCTCAGTTTAGTTTCTGGCACATCTAATGTCTGGTCTCCAGACCTGAGCTTTGTAGGGGTGGTGGATCAAGGCCATTTAAAGATTTGAAGACAAATAATAAGATCTTGAAAATAATTCTAAAATGTATAGGTAGCCGGTGAAGGGATGAAGAAGTGAGAGAAGAGGATGCACAAAACTGGGTGAGATGGAGGACACTGTTTCGCTGTGGCGACCCCTAAAAGGAAAAGCCGAATGGAAAGAAGAAGCCAGTGAATGTATGCCAGAGTAAGAGTTATATGCTCCCTCTCACATGCACCAGTCAAGAGGCGAGCAGCAGCAATCTGGACAAGCTGGAGACGCTTCGAGGAAGATTGGTTGCCTCCAAAGTAAAGCGCTTTACACTAATTGAGCCGAGATGTGACAAAGGCATGAATTACTGCTTCAAGGTGCTTCAATCTTTTGATTATTGGCTCGTATACATTTTGTGGGCCTGTTACCGTCTTTGGCATTATTAGTATGGTTGTAATGGAGTGCGAAAAGTCATCATTTTCAGGTCAGTGTTCATTCACATTGGGATGTAATAAAGGAGCAAAAAGCAAAACACAATATTGATTTTGTGTCGACAGAAACATACGAAAGGTTTTATATCATTTCATCCACATGCAACCCTGATTTTCGGATCCTAAATACGATCATTTGCGGCACTCCAAACAGAAATCTGGATCAAAGACAACAAAAGAAAGATGTCCAAAAGTGGTTATCAGCATTTCTGTACTGACAGTAACTACAATTCCCACAGAACTGACCTCTTCTTTGACTCCTTGACATAGTTAAACAAATCGGAACGTGAACATAAAGCAGAACAACTTCGAAGCAAGGAATTCTTTAAAGGTATCGGCGCAGATGAGTTTGATTTGCCGCCGCGATCCGTAAAGCGGAAGGCTGTGCTCAATTAAACAGTTTCCTCTGACACACATTATCCCTTGCAGCTGGTGCCAAAGCTTTCGTCCATTCTCCGTCTTCTTCTTCTCGACACCGTCGTACAATTAGAGCGGCAAAGATACCAGCTGTCCGCAGATTCCTTCTTCCACGTCAAATATGAGGGATGAGCCAACGGTGTGACCAAAGTCTACCACGAGACGATGAGTACTTCATGTTCTAGACAGTCCATCATGTACCTTCTTCATATTGATTCAACCGAAATGCGTCATTTGGGAAGTTTGCGTCCAGCTCATTCCTAAATAAATGAAACTCTTCAAAAGAAATATGTCTTCGAGTACAACGTGTGCCGTGTCGAGCAAAGGACAAGGCAATCAAATTCCAAGTAAGAAAAAAAAGGAATTGCGTATTGAATAAATAAAGAGTTTCTGGAGTTATTTTTCATCCAAAAAGAATGCAGAAGAGTAGAATGATGTTAAATGGCATTTGGAAGAGGATTGCGTCGAGATAAAGAAATACACATTGGTTTCTATATGCGAAAAGACTCACGGTTTTAGGAAGGCTTTACATGGCGACGTCAAGAGTGCATACTTTATGTAGCTTGCTAATGTGATATCAAAGTCCTGGTTCGTTTTTTAGGGCGCAGCATTCAACCATAGTGGGTGACTGAATTTACTAACTCCACCTTAACTGATTCGCGACCTGACGTGCAAAAATGTGTCCACTCCACTACCAGGGTTTTTTGTCATTTTCACTCGAATTCCAGGAACCACAGAATTTTGAGTTGTAGAACTACATAAACATTCAATTCACTCTCTTCTTTCATCAGAAAAAAAGAGTTAATTCCTATTTTATATAGGTCTGGAGTTATCGGAGCTTGAAATGGGGGCGTCTGTACAAAATAAAATTGCTGCCCCCTCGTGGAAGGGAAAAAAAACCTTGCCAGAGGTCTGACCTGCGCGTTCTCAGCACCCCCAGCAAGAAAACCGAAAACCCGAATAAATTCGGGAATGGCGCTTCATGTCATATTATCGATTCCCGAATAAATTCGGGAATGGCAGTGAATGACTTAAAAGTACAGGTTTGTCTATATCATTGGTGTCTAACTCATTTTTCGCCACGGGCCACATTGTGGTGACGGTTTCCTCTCGAGGGCGTTATGAATTTGGGTAAGCCATTAGAATGTTACATCTCCTCCACATATTACGTACAGATCACAAAACAAATTAATGAATAACTCATTTTCAAATTAGAAGTCAAAAACAATGACAGTTATTGTGGTTGACATGGGACAATTTGAAATTTTGGTTCAGACTTTGGCAAGCATCATGGAATTTCACGAGTTTGATTTGGCCCCCCGGGCCTTGGCTTTGACACCTGTGGTCTATACGGTTTGGCTTGTTGGCCACACAAATGAAAAAAATGAAATAACAGGAAGCGATTCTCTCAAAGCTACGTATCCATCCATTTTCCATGCCGCTTATTCCTCAGAAGTGTCGCGGGGGGTGCTGGAGCCTATCCCCGCCATCTTCGGGCACGAGGCAGAGGACACCCTAAATTGGTTGCTAGCCAATCACATGGAACACAGATACATACTGTACAACCAGTCACCCTCACATCTCGCGATAATTTGAAGTGTTCAATAAGCCTGCTATGCATGTTTTTGGAATGTGGGGGGAAACCGGAGAACACACAGGCCCGGGAAGAACATGCAAACTCCACACAGGGAGGCCGGACAGGTTCTCGAACTCACAACCTCTGCATTGTGAAGCCGGCGTGCTAACCACGCGACTATGGGGCTGCCCTACTATACATATTATTTTTATATTATGTTGTTTTTGTTGTGGTGGTGGTGGTATTTAACGTTTAACATTTGCGCTTCATTATGCACATCACCTTGTTTCAGCCGCATTATTTTGTGCTCCATAAATAAAGTTGAATTCATTGTATTTGCTACATTTCCATTCCGCATTTGTTATTAGCATTTCATAGCTGTGCGGCTGCTGCCCCCGGAGGCTCTTACAGCGTTATCTGCTCTTTGTCAACGCGCGGTCTTAATTAGAGATTTTAATTAGAACCCTTGCATTAGTGTGCGTTTTAATGAACAGAACAAACACGGGAGGCAACCTTCAACTTATTCCTCACCAAGGCAACATTTGGTAATTTGATCCATATTAAACAATGGCAGCTTCAGTCATCAAGAGGGTTGGCAAAATCAGCTCAATATGTTACATAAAAATCAACTTGCGGGCTTCATAGTTGGACCAAATGTTTGGAATATATGTGTGCAAATGATGTTACACACAGCTGTGCTTATAATGTGTGCCAACAAAGAGAAAGTAAATAACTTGCGGCCCAAGACAAAAGCGGCACAATAAGTTTATCTCAAAATCTCAATGGCATGCACTACTGTAAAAATGGTTAGCTAGGCACTGGCGCTAGCTCGGTAAAAACACCTTTTAGCACAGTTGTGTCATCGGCAAAATTTAAGTACCGTAGTTTTGATACGTGCATGTATCGTTAGGATAGAATATGAATTGTTTTGGGCCTAGCATAGACCCTTGAGGAACTCCATGACTCATCATCAACTGCTGTTTATGTTGCTGAACTGCACGTTATGATATATTTTATCGAAATAATTTTGTATCCATGTATTTGCTTCGTATAATATATTCAATAATTCACTATGATCTATGGCACCGGGGGCCAAATCTCGCCCGCCACATCATTTAATTCGGCCCGCGAAAGCTAATCAAACTTGTGAAATGCCATGATGCTTGCTAAAGTCTGAACCAAATTTTCATATTGTCCCATGTCAACCACACTAACAGTCAGTATTTTTTACTTCATATTTGAAAACTAGTTATTAATTAATTTGTTGTGTGGTCTATATGTGATATGTGGAGGGGATTAAACATTTGAATGGCTTCCCCAAATTTACAACTTGATTTATGGTATAAAATGTTTTTTTAGATGGACAAAAATCCCAAAGATGAAAAGGTTTCTTCAGCCATCATCTATGTTTCTTTGAAGGCGTCGGACGTTTCACTCCTCATCCGAAAAGCTTTGTCTGCGAACTAAAATTCAAAGGAGTAAAGATGAAGAAACCTTTTCATCGATGGACCACTCCCGTACAATTGCGAATTTACACAAAAATCCCAAAGGTAAATTATTGATTATCTATGTGAGGACTTGTTTCATTTCTCCCAGTGGGAGGGTCGTCCTTACATTCACTGTCACTGTTACATGAGCTCTGTTCTGCCTTGTGTTTAAACATGCAACACAATTCGCAAGGCCATGTGCCACAGACCATGCTGAGAGCCTGTTGCACTTTCACGGTTGAATTAAGACACGTGCGCAAATAACAGCTGAGACGCTAACGCCGATGCATATTGGGAGACAAAATGAAGTACGGATGGGCAGCTGAGACTGGAAGGAGGAGAGCAGGAGGGATGAGGGGGTCAGCCCCCAGATGCTCTAACTACTGCATACCATAATACGGACATGCAATGCTTCATGGGTAATGGAAATTGCGCTACGAAATAAAATCTCAGTAAACAGACCTGTGATCAGTGTTTATCTATGTTTATTTATTTATTTATTTATTTATTTATTTATTTATATGAGGTGGGGAGCAATTTGAATTCTCATTATCAAGCCATGTCATTGTAATCTGCCCAGGAGAATCAATGCTGCTTGTAAATGGTACGTAAATTTATACATGCGGCTATTTTTATAATCACATTAAATGTGGAATTTTCCTCTGAGGCCTGGTGAGCTGGCCGAAAATAATGTCGCCATTTTTCCATGCTGTGATTGGTTGGTCAAAAAGCAAACTGTGCATGGATCCAGTAGCAAAAACACATTTGTAGCCATCTGCACTCATGACCCCAAAGCCAACCCCAAAATGCAGTAATATGCATCTCTCTGACGTATGATGTACTTTAATCTCCATTTGCAATGTTTAATACAGCTACTAACTCATTCCCTGCCAGACGATGTGCAAAAATGTGTCCACTCCAGTGCCAGGGTTTTTGTCATTGTCACTCGAATTCACAGAATTGAGTTCTAGGACAACATAAACATTCAATGTAGTGTAAGAAACCTTAGACTCTCTTCTTTCATCAGGAAAAAAAAATACTGGTATTTCCTAAATAATATGGGTCAAGAGTTATATAAGCTTGAAATGAAGGCAGCTGCTTAATACAATGCATTATATAGCGCTTTAACAACAGCTGAAGCTGGAACAAAGTGCTAAGATGGAAAAAAAGGGAAATACTCCCCCCTCGTGGAAGGGGAAAAACATTGCCAGAGGTCTGCCCAGCACTTTATCGGCATCCAAGCAAGAAAAAATAAAATATTTTAGATTGGCCATTACATCTGTGATTTAAACTCCCAATCACAGTAAAGCTAGTCAGCCACTCATGAAAAAAAACTAGTTACAGAACCACTCACTATCAAGTTCAATTGTGTCAAATTCAGCTTGACGCAGTACAATTAACCCTTCCGTGCACCCTGTGGCTAACATAGTCAGCTGTCAAATGTAGTGACCTCTGTCCCCGAAAAGGTTAAACACCGTTGTCTATGACCTACAACCTACAAACAGATTTTTGTATTTGTTGAATCCGTTTAGAATGTACGTGTGTGAACCGTCACGACGCCTTGCTGTGCGACGGTTCACACACGTGTACCAATTAGGCAGCGTTGTTTACAACAACTTGCTATTTCTGAGAGTAGTATTATGCACGCAAGGTTTCCTTCTTGGCCTTTACTTTTTATTTATTTATTTTTTCTGTGGGCTGAAACTCATTTGTATGCAGCCACTTTTCTTGCTGTGCCCCCAAGGAGAGCAGAGGTCTGTATAATGGTTATTCCAAGAGATCAACTTTGAATATTTCAAAGGGATGCGCGCAACTCGGAGGAAATTCAGATCAGTACAGACGGATTAATCAATGCGTTGGTATTTCACAAAGAAAGTCCGTATTAAAAGTTCAAATGCGGGAATTTGTTAGCCTCGGCCGAGTCTCCAAGTCCTTTCGAGTGACACACTCTCTTGCTTTCAGGTATTGACTTTTTTTTTAATAGACTGCCTCCCTATTGATCTGTGTAAAATGAGGGGGGTTTAATTGAGGAGAGGAATCATAATAAAAAGCAGCTTGGCAACGGTTTGTCTCAGACTAAATCTTTCCGCTGTTGCAGAGGTGACAAGGCCTTTGGGCTGACAATATAAAGGAAAGGAATGAGACCGGCTTCTCGGTATGACTCAGGCTTAATTATGCTAATGTCATGACTTAAGAGTGTGAGCTACATTTCCTCTGTCGAGCGTGCAAGGGAGAAACCGTGAGGTGCCACACAAAAACTTATTTCATGTATAATAAATGTGCTATGGTCTTGTATTTAAAGGAATAAACTGTACTGTAGAATAAAGTCATTTTATTTACCTTTGTGAAGGTCGTTGATGGCTTGATGGAATGGATAGCTTTTTGTATAAAGTATCTCAAGGAGCTCTGGGTTGTACATCTTGAAAGTTGTGATATTGCAACAGCAACAGATGCAGGCAGACACACTAGAAACTTCATTAATAGCTCGTTCCCTTGCTTGTCTTTTCTCAACTATCAATAAAGTTGAAACGAGTCCATATTTCACTGTTTTCTATCCATGTTCTCACCTTTTCACTTTTTTTCACTTTTGTTTTTTCTTTCAAGCTGTCGTATACCTTTCCTGTTCATCTACAGCTCTGTGTTTCTTTAACCCCTCCCCCGGCTCACTGCTGCGTGTGTCCTCTCCCTCCTCTACCACGGATCTTGACCAATCACGTGCGGCTTTAACCGAAGACTGGGGGCGGGGAATAGAGGACAAAAAAAGTCGGCTGCCATTTCCAGCCCCTTGTTAGGAGCCCCAAGAACAGAATCGTTCGCGAACGACACATTACTCATTGTGGCGCTCCGTGTGTTTCCCAAAAAATTGTTCGTATGCCAAGATTATATTCTCGCGAATTTAACCTTCGTAAAACAAAAAGTTCGAGAGCTAAAGCGTTCGTAAGAGTTATCACTGTATGTGAATTTAGAATATTGTTTTAAATCAAATAACTCTTTATTAGTTCGTTTTATAGGCCCAGTTTGTTTGCCTACCAGCCCTGCTCAAGTGGAACATAATTTTCCTACTGTTGAAACACTTTTTTTTCCGCATTCAGGCAGACGAAAAGAATCTTTCATCAAGTGTAAATAATGTGTAGCGGTGTCATTTCAAAAAGATAAGCCTGCATCAGGACTTACTCTTGTACAAGATGGCAGCCTACCTAAGGTGGCCGGATTCGATTTGGTACTCCAGGCACGTTACGGTGGAGCACAACAAGGCGGCGCAGCCCGAATGCTTAATTTGCGGCCGGTGGGATGCCTCATCCGCAGATATAAACAATTGCCGGGCCGATTGCATGCGACGTCACGTGAGCCCCGAGCCTGCGCGGAATCCTTAAGCGGGATGGCGAAGGCTCCTTGTTAACCCCTGGAGCCAGATAGCCGGCATCCGTTCAGAAGAAACTCCTCCAGACCTTGAAAACCGACGCGTGAATAGCAATTGAAATCATAAGTCGGGAGAATGCGGCGTTTTTCATTATCTTCTGACTGGCGCAATCGGAGCAATAAAGCCCCGTGAATGAAAATGTCCTCGGCCCCAAGATGAAAAGGCCCAATTAATGAGACGCTGGCCCGAGATGTCCTCTCTGGCGCGTAGGCTTTTTTCTTATCAACGAAAACCGGGATTTCAAATATGAATATCAGGATACATGCTGCCGGCATGCCTGGATTTCTAAGTGATGAAAACTTAAGGTCCACAGATTAAAACAGGTGGCAGAAGCCTTTGAGTGCAGAAGGGGATACACGGCCTAATTCATTTATGACCATATGTGCCAATCATCTCTTGTAAATAAATCACATCTGTGCACTGAAATAGAAAAGGGAATATGTCAACTTTGACTGGGAATTTTAGGGGCTGCTTATATGATGCGGGTTTAGCTAAAAAGGCAACCAATGTGTGTTTTTTTTCAATCATGGAAAATGGAGCACATGTATTGATGTATGAGATGAGTTGGAAAACAAAACACTATGTGTGCAGTCCTGCTGCCTCCTATTAGATTGGATTTCCAAAGCCTGTCAAATTGGTGCCAAGGAATTTTGTTGGTGTGAAGGAATGTGATTCATTTATTTTGGCCAAAAGACCGTCAAATAGAAGATGTGTGGTTTGCCTCCAAAAAAATATACTTTTTAACGTGTGCTCTCCAAAGAAGATATATGAAAAAATAATTCAAAAATAAGTCAAATAATAAAAAAAAAGTCGCCTATTGAGATCTGCTTGTAATTCTGCGACCCAAAACCCAAATGCTGTTGCGCTGCAAAAACGCGTCAGTTGGCAAGGTGAAAGACAACGTCTGGACGCGTCGGCCAAATTGGTAAGGGAAGGCCATCGTTTATCGAGGTGTCTCGCTTGTCCATAAAGAGCAAGTCATTCATTACTGTCAGACTACAAGTACACAGTCCTCATCGCTAATGCGAGGACGCCATCGCCATGCAGCGTATGATACGGCCACTTGCTGATGAACGACACCACCGAAAGTCCAATTTTTAACAAAAACAAACAAACAAATAAATAAATAAATAAATACATAAATACATACACATGCATAAATAAATAACTACATAAACAAATACATAGAAAAATCAATATGAAAATAAATGCATACAAAAATAAATAAATACATAAATAAAGTTTGTGATTTATATGCAATTGTTTGATCAAGACGGTCACCATTGCATCTGTTGAACAGTACTAGCTACCCAATAATCACAAACGATATTGATTACTAGAACTGATCCAAAATTGAAAATAATTGTGTACGGCAGTATTTTTTTTTTTAACCATGCTAGTTTAGTTCACAGAGGTAACGGACACTACTATGACAATATTAAAACTCATTCATTGCCAGACGATCTGCAAAAATGTGTCCACTCCAGTGCCAGGGTTTGTCATTTTCACTCAAATTGCAGGACCTACAGAATATTGAAATTTAGGACTACATAAACATTCAACACAGCATTAGAAACCTTAGATTGTCTTCTTTCATCAGAAAAAATAGTTAATTTCTAAGTTAAATGGGGCTGAAGTTATCTGAGCTTGAAATGGGGGCGGCTGTACAAAATACAATACAAGACTGATTCATATAGCGCTTTAACAACAGCTGAAGCTGTAACAAAGCACTAACATGGACAAAAGGCAAATGCTGCCCCCTCGTGGAAGGGAAAAACAACGACAGATGTCTGACCAGCGCTTTATCGGCACCCCCAGCAAGAAAAACAAAAACGAGAACAAATTCGGGAATGGCGCCGCTCCACGTCCCACTTTTCAATTTCCAAATAACTCATTCGCTGCCATTGGGAATGGCAGCGAATGAGTTAATATCCCCCCGGGGGGTGTCAAAGCTACATGTGCTCATTGCCAATTTTGCAAATTGCTTAATTGCTATTCATAATGCCATTTGATGACTTGAGTATGTGATCCTTAACCCAACAGTAGGGAAGGCGACAACTAAAAATATTATCCATAATTTTTTGGGAGGGGAAGCGGGGACATCTTGCCAAAAGCCTTGTACAGTTTTATTGAAAGCATTTTCCTAATGTACCGAAATAAAAATCAAGAGTGCAGCCCTTGTGGCATCATTTTGACAGGCATATAAAATATCAGTTTTGCCTGACATGTGTCTCTTCCCCCCGTGACTAAAATGAAATAGGCTTGTCAAAAGTACAATTCAATTCATATGCCAACCTCCTACGCCCGCTTTCCCCCCTCCCATCCGCGTAAGGTCAGCGAGGTGAGGCTGCATACATACTGGGCCGCAAGGAGACTCTGGTGCAATTTTAATGTAGCGTCTCAAAATACTTGCTGGTTAGCACACGCTTCCTGGGCACCCTTCCCACATGAAACACAGGGCAAACAGTTTCTGCATGAATGTGCGGGAAAATCGCGCTTCATCTATGATGTAAAAGAGAGGCGAAAGCCAAAGGGGCGCCGGGGACTTGGCGGGCTTTCATTTGACGTGTATTGGATTTATCACTCCTTGTCCCTACACCTTGTTGATGTCTCCTGAGGAGTAGAAATGAAGCCTGTGCGGGAATGCAGCACAAAGCTCTGACATCTTTCTCGCTGCATTATCTTCACACTTTTTCTTCCTCGGGGTAGATGGAGTGCACCAAAGTGGAAGCGTTTCCACCCGCCTGGTCCTAACATGTAACTGGACATTGCTTTTAAGGGGTGGCTGTTAACTGGGTTGACAATGTTTTTGAGTTTGTTTTTTTTTTCTCCAGCCTTCCTTCAGATTGAATATTCTCAGAGTCTCCCGTAGCAGAGTCCATGTTATGAATTCATTCACTGGCAGACATTTTTACATTTTTCAACACACCAAATCTGGCCCCCTTTACAAAATGTTTGGACACCCTTGCATTATTCCAATAGAGTTTTGGCTTGTTGTTCACAAGGATGTGCACTATAAGAGCATGGTATTTTTATTTATTTATTTTTCAATTCATATACTGTATCTATTTATTTATTTATTTTGCATTACACATTCACTGCCAGACATGTACACAAATGTCCCAGTGCCAGGGTATTTGTCATTGTCACTCGAATTCCAGGACCCACACAATATTAACTTTTAGGACTACATAAAGATTCAATGCAGCGTACGAAACCTTAGACTCTCTTCTTTCATCAGATAAAAAATAGTTAATTCCTAAATGACATGGGTCTGGAGTTATATAAGCTTGAAATGAGGGCAGCTGTCCCAAATACAATGCAATACATACATATTGGTTTATATAGCGCTTTAACAACAGCGGAAGGGGGTAAAGGGGAGAGTCTTGGCAGGACTTTTATCTTTTTGCATTTCCCGCTGCACTTTATGGACCGCCGGTGTTCCTCGTCTTTTGTGCTCACGTTTTCGCAAGGACACTTTTGCTCGCGACGACCGGGTTCATCAACGCTGTGTTCACTTTTTAAATTGAAAAATCTATCTTCACAGTCAGGCAGACTCTCCATATTACAGAGTGCATAAAATTCATCCGTCTTGGATTCTTGTTGATCTATAAAAGGAAGCAATCGACCAAGCGTCCTTGCTATTTTCCGACAACCTACACAATGTATTTTACAAAGACATCATGGCAAGTTAAGCTAGCTCATTGGACTGTCACTGTTATTAAGATGGCGCAGGAACATACCTAAAGCCTGGATAACAAGCCTTTCAAAGAGACCAACTGAATCCTCCTCGGATTTTACACGCTCGGATAAATGCAATAATTGTTCCTTTCGAAGATTATACTTTTCCCTTGGGCTCACAAAGATTCTGCTTTTATACCATTGATATTTTACTTGTACAGTTTGTGTTACATTCATTCTTTTACGTTTCGGCAATTGTGTTGAGTGTACTTTTACGGTTGCAGTTTCTTGTCACTGGGCTTCTCTGCTCTACACCTGCAGTATACCTTTAGGTTAGAAACATTTACAACATCCATCCATTTTCCAGGCCGCTTACTCCTCATTTGGGTCACGGGGGATCTGGAGCCTATCCCAGCCGTCTTCGGTCACTAGACGGGGGACACCCTGAATTGGTTGCCAATCGCAGGGCACACAGAGACCGCCAACCATTCACAAACACCTAGGGACAATTTGGAGTGTTCAATCAGCATCCCATGCTTGTTTTTTGGAATGTAATGTGGGAGGAAACCGGAGGAAGGAAAACCCATGCGGGTCCAGGGAGAACATGCAAACCCCAGACAGGGAGGTCGGACCAGGTCTTGAACTCACGATCCTGCACTGTGAAGTTGGCATAATAACTGCATGACCACAACATGTGAGTCTAAAACAGAAATTACATTACAATGATGTAGATTGTCCATTTCGGGATATATTACTAATATGGTATTCCTGCTGCTCTTTGACCATTGTGAAAGTCATGTGGTGGGTCAAACCACAAACCACAATATAAGTGACTGAATAAAGATTATGGTCGTGACAGATCCAGACGACCTTGAGAACATGAACAAAGTCAATCTGTGTGAGATGAAAAATGAGAGCAAAACAGATCCAGACGAAACTGAGAAAGAAACCAATGTGGCTAAAGCTTAAACTGAGACAGAGACCAAGGAAGATCCGGCTAGAATCAAGACCAAGAAAAATGTAACCTAACCATAACATCACATATTTTATTTTACAACAGATTCTTTTCTTACAGACAATGTTTTTTAGGTGTTCAATTACCTGATATGTTTCGGCGTATACTTCCCCCTTCGTCAGAGTGTCCTTTTTTGTTGGAGTTTCGCCTCCTGGAAAAGCTGGCGGAAATTATACCCCGAAACATGTCAGGTAATTGAAAACCTAACAAACACTGTCTGTAAGAAAATAATCTGTTGTTAATTAGATAGCAAGTAGACAGGATGAATTTCACATCTTTGAGGTTGAACGAGGTTACTTTTTTTTTTAATCCACACGCTTTAATGTTAACCCTCCGATTTTCTGTTTTCTGTTCAGAAGACCTGAATTAGGGATCCAGTGTTTACGGCATGAGCCAACTTCTGCCAGCTGGGAAGACCACGATCGGCACAAAACAAATCCGTGCACAGAAAACGGGGGGGCTGTGAAAGGCAAAAGGAAATGCCAATGGGAAAAGAAGTTTACATATTTATATATTATATTTGGAAAATGTTTTTCATTGATTGAAGGTGCGCCTTATACATGGAAAAAGTTTGAAAAAGAATGCACCATTCATTGGACGTAAGCCTTATACTCCGTTGCGCCTTATACACCGGAAAATACGGTAAATAGTTTTCAAATTTGAATAAAAAAATGATGACTGTAATCGTGGTTTACATGGGACAATTTGAAATTGTAATAAAAAGATGAGGTGGGCCAGATTTGGCCCTCGGGCCTTGACTTTCACACCTTTTGATCTACATCATTGGGAGCCGCACAGAAAAACACACACTATGAAACGAAGATAAAGTGTGTATAATGTCCAAGAGAAATGCACTGAAAGAAAACAGTTTCAGACTGGCCTATATCGGCATCAATCGCGTTCACTGACTGTTTTCCACACATTAATCGCGTTTGTATGTTCTGAAGATTACCTCTGGCGCTGTCACGCAGATCGCGTTTCAATAAGCATCGGGTTGGTCTCACGGTCGCCTCTTGTTTAATTGCCGAGGCTAAATATTTACAGTCGGTCAATAGCCAGCTTGCATCACTGAACGGGGGTCTCGTTTGATACCTCCACGGTTCACTGCAGGTGCATAATGAGTTTCAGTCTTACAACACAAGTGTGTTAATTATATCGCGCCACCGTTGCGACTGGCCACTTTACTCTTTCCTATTTCGAAAATAATCGTTAAAAAAAATTATATATTGAAAAACTAATTTGAATAAACACGATGACATAGAGCTTTTAAAAGTGATGCCAACACTCAGGAACTAAAAAAAGTGCATAAACACTGCAATACCTGTGAGACTGCCTGTGCAGTCATTTGACAATTAATTAATCACTGCTTGCGGGATCTGGCACAAAGATTATATCATGCAACAAAAAAAAAACTACCAAAATATTGTTTTTGACCTTGGTAAGAGTCGGCAACACAACAAACAGCCGTTATCGAAAGTAGAACTCCTCCTTGAAGTCGACAAGTATCTCAAAGTGTACTTGCAGAGCATGCAGGATGTCAAATCCAAACTTTTTGCTCAGAAGAAACTGCATTAGCTGCGTTATGGTAAATGTCAAGGGTGTGTCAATCTGAATGGCAATCGTGGGTGCCTGCGTCATCTTCCTGAAAGACGTGCACGAAATAGCACAAAAGGCGGAATTTCTCAACAACCTGAAAGCTCTGAAAGTCTAACCTCCAACGAAGCCAAACAATTTGAATCTAGATCGAGAAGTAGAAAAACAAAATACAAGACCTGCTGCAAAGACAGCCACTCTCACGGCGATATCTTGAAGTCAAAACAACAGGAAAAAAAATCAACAACAAATAACATGACAACACAGACACCGAGAGTCATTCATTCTTCAGCACTTGCTGTACCCTCTTTGTTGTATGAAGCAGTTCTAGATGAAAGAGGATAGGATCAAAGCATCCTTTTCACCAGTGGATCAGGGACGTCATGGTGAAATGTGCACGTCTGCTACAAACGAAATGTTGAAAGCAAACATGAAGCTGTA
The DNA here is from genome assembly GCF_051943395.1 of Hippocampus bargibanti. Lineage (NCBI taxonomy): Eukaryota > Metazoa > Chordata > Actinopteri > Syngnathiformes > Syngnathidae > Hippocampus > Hippocampus bargibanti. Next base: position 9,245,581 of record NC_142750.1, on the reverse strand, counting down.
GCACCATTGATGAAAACAGACTGTCTCACATCTTCTGTCCCACAATAATCCGCTTCAATTCCAAGCCGCGACAGTTCCAAATATGCATCGGCGCTCTGCTCTGATGCTCCTTTCTTGCTTCTCAAGTGATGCATCCATTCAGCCGCAGAATGCCTTATAATCCGAAGCGCCTTATCGTCCAGAAAATAAGTTTTTTTTTTGTCACGTCGAGACATTTTGAGGCTGGAAAGACATTTTTCTGCGCTCAATTTTAACTGTTCATTCGTTACACTGATAAAATTGTCAGTTTTGCATTATTTTTTGTCAACATTATTGTAAACCCATATTTTTAGAGTGTGTCATCAATTCTTGCTCCCTCTCCAGTGACTTTATTATTTCTGTAAGGAGTCGCATCATGGCTGCCACAGGTGTGTTCATTGAGTTTACTGTTGTAAGCGGTTTTACTGTTGCATTTCTGTGAATAATGTCATATTCACGTTTGTGTTTTTGAACGTTTGACTGAAGTAACACACATTTTCGTCACAATTGCAAGATATTATGGCAAGTATCTTACCGTACCTACGAGAACTCGAATGTAGGTATTTGGACTCAGACTTAAAAAAAAAAGAAATAATTCTTCCATGAGTGCATAAACGAGTTGCGTGCCACTTGTAACGCTAAATTGTTGTACATTGTCACCATTGTGAACTTGAGTGTGTTTTGTATTTTCCAAGTGTTCTGCGGATCCTTTACAACAGGATGAAGTGTGTTGTTTACCAAGTCGAACGGCTGAAAATGTTCGCCCGGCTAAAAATCCCAGACAAGGATGCCGCAGATCAGTAATAAGGAGACAATATAAAGCCTTGCCGCCTTTACTAGCACTTGACGGGGACAAGGAAAAAAAAAACAAACACAAAAAAAAACAAAAAAGCAAGGGCCCTGGGTGGATAAAATGAAATGGTTGGTCGAACCAGCACCTAAGGATTACGGCGTAACTCTCCGCGCCAAATCACACCCTTAACACCCGACAAAATAAATTCCCCTTGTCAGCTTTTGGAATGGTCCCTTGGGAGCATCTAAGGCGACGCTTATTAAATATATTTGAAGAAACTAAAGTGAATGTCGTTAATTCACCCACAGTTAACCCGACTCTACCTGAATTCTCACCGTCTCGGCCTTTATATGCAATAAATGTAACGACTTAAAAAAAAGTGCACAGCATGAGGCAAGATTTACAAGTAATGATTAATTTGCACACGGGAGAAGTGATATATGAGCAAGCACAAAGAGGAGATTGCTGCACCGTCAGCAAGAAGGCGGCGCAGGTGTGACAAGAGCGAGGATGCCCGGGCCTGAAAATAGGCCACCTTTGTCAAGGGTGGAGGGGGCTACACGAGCACTGCGACGGGAAAGAAAAATAATATTTGATAGTGTGCGAGTTCACAGCAGGAGGATAGAAGGTGGGCAAAGTATTCATTTTTTGGTTTTTGTACCGCAAGCCTTACAATATAAAAATAAACACCAAACAAACCTTGTCATAAAAGGGGTGAAGACAAATAACACAGACAAATAATAGATAATAATAACAATACAAATAACAAATAATAAGACAGACAAATAACAGGTGTAAATATTTTGCAGTTATTGACAGCCCCCCCTCCCCAATTTATTTAAAGTTATTAACTCATTCACTGCCATTCCCGAATGTATTCGGGAATTGAAAACGCAACATAGAGCGCCATTTCCAAATTTGTTCGGGTTTTGTTTTTTTCTTGCTGGGGTGCCGATAAAACGCTGGCCAACCCTATGGCAATGTGTTTTTTTCCTTCCACAAGGGGGCACAATTTCCCTTTTTTCCATGTTAGCGCTTTCTTTCACCTTCAGATATTGTGAACGCGCTATGTAAACCAATATGTATGTATTGCATTGTATTTTGGACAGACACTCCTGGTTAATTTTCTCAATAAACCCGTCCCTGTCTTCTCAGAAAAATATTCTAAGTGTCAATTTATGACATGACGTTAACTCAAACCGACAAGGCCGATTATCCGCACCGGCTTGGCTGTGGTTGGCTGCAGGCTACAAAATACAAGCTACGGGTGATCGGGTTTGTTGGCCAGTCACGATCAGTGGGCGATTGTCACATTTATATTCACTTTTGGGATGAATTGTACTTCTCAGTTTAGTTTTATGCAATCAATTTTTCTACTTGAGATTTTATCATATTGGGCAGATATTATCAAGGATGTGAATCACAACAGGAAGTGCATACAAACATTCAAAGGCATAATCATTTTGAAAATAGAAGAAAATACGACGTAGTGGTTTCACTGTCTGACAATTTATATGCAAACGACTTTGCAGTCAGTTTGCATGTCATTTATGACACCTGCACTGTAGTCGACATGGCGGAAGCAAAGTGAGATACTTTTTGCACCAGAGCACTTGTTAGCGCCCAAGCGGAGCTATAGGCTACGTAACGCGGACACAGCCATGGGCAGCTCCACTTGGCATGACATCACTTCATTCTTGACTGGACCTGCGGGCATATCGGCTGCGTGATTAGCTGCGAATTTATGAAACAGCAGGGTAACTTTTTCCCTTTGACCAGTTCAATATTTACTATGTTTTAATTATTTTTTCCAGATGCAAATGTGTCATTCTCTTCTCGGGTCACGTCACTTTTATTGTTTACTCATTCGCTACCATTGCCGAATTTATTCAGGAATTGAAAAGTGTGACGTGAAGCGCCATTCCCGAATTTGTTCAGGTTTTGGTTTGTCTTTTGGGGGGGTGCCGATAAAGCGCTCGTTAAACCTCTGGCAATGTTTTTCTTTTCCACAAGGTGGCAGCATTTGCCGTTTTTCCATGTTAGTGCTTTCTTACTGTTTCAGCTGTTGATAAAGCGCTATGTAAATCAATATGTATGTATTGTATTTTGTACAGCCGCCCCCATTTCAAGCTCAGATAACTCCAGACCCATATAACTTAGGAATTAACTATTTTTTTCTAATGAAAGAAGAGAGTCTAAGGTTTCTAACAATGTATTGAATCTTTATGCAGTCCTTAAAGGAAAAGCAACACGATTTTTCTGTTTCCTAA